>NC_090650.1:8347129-8479629 GCF_040937935.1 Hyperolius riggenbachi
TGCCAGCATCTTCCGTATCGCTGTACATAGTTTCTAGGCTCAAAGCGTGAAGGACAGGTTGTGGGAGAGAGTTCCAAACGAGAGGTGACACTCGTGAGAAGTCCTGGAGGTGGGAGTGAGGAGGGGACCAGGTTAGAGGGGTCTCCTGGGAGGAGGGAAGGGTCTGAAGGGTGCAGTAATACTATGGAAGACATCTGTGTGGAGGTGAGTGCTGGCATGCTGGGATTTGTGGTTCCCTCTGAGTAGTTTTCTGCCTTTGACTGATGACCAGTTCTGGCAGCTGTCTGCGGTGATATGTGGATGTCAGTGACACTGCGCTCCTGGTATCGGTCTGCAGTCTGCGGTGATATGTGGATGTCAGTGACACTGCGCTCCTGGTATCGGTCTGCAGTCTGCGGTGATATGTGGATGTCAGTGACACTGCGCTCCTGGTATCGGTCTGCAGTCTGCGGTGATATGTTGATGTCAGTGACACTGCGCTCCTGGTATCGGTCTGCAGTCTGCGGTGATATGTGGATGTCAGTGACACTGCGCTCCTGGTATCGGTCTGCCTCCTGCTGGGGGGTCACGTCGTGCAGCTAGATATCTGCAGCATTGTGAGACTTGTAGTTCTACGTTAGCTGCATGCCTCTGAGGGCTCGTTTCCACTATCGCGAATCTGCATGCGTCCAACGCATGCAGATCCGCACATGTAATACAAGTGGATGGGCCTGTTTCCACTGTAGCGTTGTTGAGGTGCGTTTTTTTCAGCGTGAAAAAAACGCACAAAAGAGCCAACGATTTCGCCTGCGTCGGGAATCCGTGCGAATCGCCGCTAATGTATTTAATAGTAAAAACGCATGCGTTTGTTACATGCGTTTTTACCCGCGATTTCGCGTGCGATTTCGCACCTTTTTCAATTTTATTTAGCCCTGGCAGTGCCATGGTTAATTTCGCATGGCACCCTGCCATGCGAAATCGCATGCGAAATCGCGGGTAAAAACGCATGTGGAAACGCATCCGCATGCGTTTTTACAAGCGTCGGAATGCGGCCGAAATCGCGTCGCAACAGTGGAAACGAGCCCTTACAGCGTCTGTGCTGCTGGGACCAGTGCAGCCTCTGCATGCTGGGACATGTAGTTCCATAGCTGTGCATGCTGAGCAATAGCTCTGTCTCTAGGCCTAATACTGAGGCTTACTCCTTTGACTTCAGTTCTTGCTGGCAGTATGCTTGGACATGTAGTTCTTCTCCTTGATGTGGTAGTTTGTCTCCTTGGCTGTTACCTAAACATTTCTGCATGTGCTATACTGGCGACTCCTGGTCCTCAGACCCCGACCATGTGCCTGTATGAATAAATATTAGGCGAATCCTGATATAGTAAACTAGTTGGCCAGGTCACTTGGAGTTTACTATAGAGGGGTCTTACTGTAGTGGAAGCCCCTGGTAAGCTCCTATTGCCTCCCATGAGGGTAGTATGCACAATATATATTGCTTCACAGTGCAATATGGATACTATGCAGCTTTACTACAAAGGAACAACTCAGCATTCCCAGAGAGTATCGTGGATTAAAGTGCACCAGTGATGACACTAATGTGTGTATTTCTACTTACCTGGGGCTTCCTCCAGCCTCACAAGGTGCGTGGGCTGCCTCGCCGTTCTCTGCAGCCTCTCGGATCACTTGTTATCGCTCCTGGTAATCTGGCCAGTCGTGCGCTTCTGCGCGTTCCTGGACACAGGCGTAGAACAGGAGCACTGCCGGCCGCACATGTGCAGAAGAGCCGACTGGCACAGCTGAGCCAGATTACCAGGACTGATACCAGGTGAACGGAGGTACTCAGGAGGATGGCAAGGGGCGCATCGCTGCTCATGGGGCTGGAGGAAGCCCCGGATAAGTATAAAATCTTTTTATTTGCCCATCTCAGGTACACTTTAAGGTCTGTTCACGCTGCGTCGATCAGTGTAGTCTGCCTTCTTGAAACAGAAGGTATTAGCGATCAATTCAGCTTTAAGTGGGCAACTGTGGTTTCCCACAATGCACCACTACTGAATATTTCTTTATGCCCCTGTAGCCAGGCTTGCATCCAGAGCCACATGAGTATAGCCAGCCTACAGCTTATACTCGTTACACAGCCACACCAACCCCACATGTAAATGGCTTGTTTAAGATTTTTTGTCCTCATCAGTACATGCTTTTAGTCCCCTATATTTTCCTAGTGGTTTAGGTCACCCCGAGCTGCTTGGTTACTTCTGTTCTGGTCCAAGTCCTATCCCATAGAGCCATATCTATCCCTGCCATGCCATGAGAAGTGCTTAAAGAGAATCTGTATTGTTAAAATCGCACAAAAGTAAACATACCAGTGCGTTAGGGGACATCTCCTATTACCCTCTGTCACAATTTCGCCGCTCCTCGCCGCATTAAAAGTGGTTAAAAACAGTTTTAAAAAGTTTGTTTATAAACAAACAAAATGGCCACCAAAACAGGAAGTAGGTTGATGTACAGTATGTCCACACATAGAAAATACATCCATACACAAGCAGGCTGTATACACAATTCCTTTTGAATCTCAAGAGATCATTTGTGTGTTTCTTTCCCTCTGCAGCTCTCACCCACTGAAGTGTCAGGCTGTTTCTTCCTGCAGAGTGCAGACAGCTCTGCCTGTATGTAATTCCTCAGTATGTGAAAGCCCAGCCAGCTCAGAGGAGGATTTATCCAGCTTGTAAAAGATAAGAGAGAAGAGAGAAGCTGCCCTAATCTAAATAATACACAGGCAGTGTGCATAGAGGGGCCTGGAAGGGGGAGTTCATAGCAGAAAAACAACACTGAAGAACTTGGCAGCGTTCCAGACACAGGCCGACAAGTCTGACAGGGGAAAGATACATTGATTTATTACAGAGACTGTGATAGTACAAAGTGCTGCAGTAAGCCAGAACACATTAGAATAGCTTTTGGAACTTGTAGGATGATAAAAAACAGGATGCAATTTTTGTTACGGAGTCTCTTTAAAGTCCAAAACAGGCTGTCTGCATGTTGGATTGATGTGGCTCGGTAAAATCTAATAGCTACAGGCTCACTATACACCAGTGGTTCTGGCTGCGAGCCTGGCTTTCAGGGGCATAAAGGGATAATTTGCATATGCAGTAGTGATGCATTGTGAGAAACAGTTGCTCACTTAAAGGACAATGAATTGAGAGGGATATGGAGGCTGCCATATTTATGTCCTTTTAAACAATACCAGTTACCTGGCTGTCCTGCTAATCCTCTGCCTCTAGTACTTATAGCCATAGACCCTGTACAAGCATGCAGCAGATCAGGTGTTTCTGACATTGTTATATCTGACGAGATTAGCTGCATGCTTGTTTCTGGTGTGATTCAGACACTATTGCAGCCAAATAGACCAGCAGGGCTGCCTGGCAACTGGTATTGTTTAAAAGGAAATAAATATGGCAGCCTCCATGCACCTCTCACTGCAGTTGTCCTTTAAAGGGAACCTAAAGCAAAGGCAAGAAAAAGAGTTTCATTTCCCTGGGGCTTCTACCAGCCCCCTGCAGCCGTTCTGTGCCGGTCCTTAGCTATGCTCTGGTTCCCCGCTGCTTTTTAGTTCTGGGCCACTGCGTCTGCATGGCCCTGGCCAGCGGTCCTGTCAGCGGGAGCGTCCTGTGCCGGGCACAGGGCAGCTTCAGGGAGCTGGTAGAAGCCCCAGGTAAGTGACATTCTTTCTTGCCTTTGCTTTAGGTTCCCTTTAAAAGGAACCCCTAGGTGTGAGACATGTGGAAGCTGCCATATTTATTTCCTTTTAAACCAAACCAGTTGGAGGCCTCTTGCACACTGCAAGCAAATCAGATTCAGATTTTTAATCTGTTTTTACATCCGATTCAGATTCAGATTTTTAATCTTAACTGCATGCTGCGTTTTTTGATCCGTTTTTCTGTTGAATGTATTCAAGGAAAATCGGAAACGGAATCGGAATCGGAATCGGAAAACGGATTTGCAGTGTGCAGGGAGCCGGAGTCCTGCTGCTCTTTCTGGTCAGTGGGGTCTAAATCGCTCACCTGGAAAAAGCATGCAGCTAAACTTGTCACACTTCAAGGACAACTGAAGTGAGAGGGATATGGAGGCTGCTATATTTATTTCCTTTTAAGCAATACCAGTTGCCTGGCAGCCCTGCTGATCCTCTGCCTCTAATACTATTAGCCATAGCCCCTGAACAAGCATGCAGCAGATCAGGTGTTTCAGACTTCACAGTCAGATCTGACAAGACTAGCTGCATGCTTGTTTCTGGTGTTATTCAGATACTACTGCAGAGAAATAGACCAGCAGGGCAGCCAGGCAACTGGTATTGATTAAAAGGAAATAAATATGGCAGCCTCCGTATACCTCTTACTTCCGTTCCCCTTTCAGTCAGAGCACGTGTTCTGCATGCTTGCTCAGGGTTTATGGCTAAATGCATTAGAGGCAGAGGATCAGCTGGACAGTCAGGCAAGCTGCATTGTTTAAAAGGAAAACATGTCAGCCTACATATCCATCCCTCCTCAGATTACACATACCTTCTACTTTAAGAAGGCAAACCACACTAAGCATTGCTTTTCAGTAGGGGGGATTTTCAGTCTTTTAGTCCCTTATACCAGTGATGGCTAACCTTGGCACTCCAGCTGTGAGAAAACTAGAAATCCCATCATGCCTCTGCCTCCCCGAGTTGTGCTTAGAGCTGTCAGAGTATTGCAATGCCTCATGGGACTTGTAGTTCCACCACAGCTGGAGTGCCATGGTTAGGTTCTGGTTCTCCCCGAGCTGCTGGGGTATTCTGTAGTACTGCGATGATGGGAATTTTCTCGGTTGCAGCAGGTTTTCGCCCTATTGCTTCTGCTCTCTATTCCATGTGCGTTGCGTTCACATTCTGATTGACAATGGGAATGTATCCTGTTGATAACCTAGTATGCGTTTGCTGTCTGTATTTACGTTTTTCTGCTGTATGAAAAGTGCAGTGTTTTTATCTGCGGTATGAACGGGGCCTTAGCTGTTCAACTGAAACTGCTGGCTGAATGCATGCTGAGACTTGTGGTATTACCTTACCAGTCATGGGATTACAAGCCAGCTACAGTGTCATCTGCCTTCCTATCCTGTTAGTAGCTAGAAGAGGTTTTGCATGCTTGAACGGTTGCAAATTTGACTGCCAAAGGCGATTGCCAGCGCACTGGTACTTGTAGTTCCCCAACCCTATGGACAATTTGCAGAAACAATACTTTGGCATGATCCGGTCGCTGCTGTGGATTGGGCTGAGTGCATGCTGGGACTTGTAGTGAAAGCAGCAGATTGCTAGTCACAGGCTTTGTACAGTAGGCAGCATGGCAGCTCTGGGTTCCTTGCAGTGAGGTCAGGCTGCAGGCTGTATTGTAGCTGATAGCTGCTCTGCACAGCCATGAGCACTTAATCCCAGCACGCCTAGGGAGCGCAGCCAGGATCGCTTTACCACTCAAGACTTCCTGGTCTCTGAATAGCTGAATGCATGCTGGGACTTGCAGTGCACCATGTGTCTGATCGTGTCTAGAGAGATGCATGAGGCAATAGAACCTCTTACTTGCTCATAGTATTGCCTCTTGATGGGTAAGCGTGCCGCCTGTGTCCAATGACACCTACATTACTGAGCAGCTTCCTGTACTCCCCAGAGAAAGTGCTGCAGAAGATGTCAGTGCTATAAATACATCATAATATGGTAGGCCATTACACTATGAATATGGTAGGGACTAGAGTAGTAGTATTGGTATAGTGTTAGTATAGTTCTCCTAATAAAGGGAGACCCTACCCAGTATTAGTATAGTGTTCCTAATAAAGGGAGGCCCTGCCCAGTATTAGTATAGTGTTCCTAATAAAGGGGGACTCTACCCAGTATTAGTATAGCGTTCCTAATAAAGGGAGACCCTACCCAGTATTAGTATACAGTTCCTAATAAAGGGAGACCCTACCCAGTATTAGTATACAGTTCCTAATAAAGGGAGACCCTACCCAGTATTAGTATAGTGTTCCTAATAAAGGGAGACCCTACCCAGTATTAGTGTAGTGTTCCTAATAAAGGGAGGCCCTACCCAGTATTAGTATAGTGTTCCTAATAAAGGGAGACCCTACCCAGTATTACTATATTGTTCCTAATAAAGGGGGGCCCTACCCAGTATTAGTATAGTGTTCCTAATAAAGGGGGGCCCTACCCAGTATTAGTATAGTGTTCCTAATAAAGGGAGGCCCTACCCAGTATTAGTATAGTGTTCCTAATAAAGGGGGGCCCTACCCAGTATTAGTATAGTGTTCCTAATAAAGGGGGGCCCTACCCAGTATTAGTATAGTGTTCCTAATAAAGGGAGGCCCTACCCAGTATTAGTATAGTGTTCCTAATAAAGAGGCCCTACCCAGTATTAGTATAGTGTTCCTAATAAAGGGAGACCCTACCCAGTATTAGTATAGTGTTCCTAATAAAGGGAGACCCTGCCCAGTATTAGTATAGTGTTCCTAATAAAGGGGGGCCCTACCCAGTATTAGTATAGTGTTCCTAATAAAGGGAGACCCCGCCCAGTATTAGTATAGTGTTCCTAATAAAGGGAGAACCTACCCAGTATTAGTATAGTGTTCCTAATAAAGAGAGGCCCTACCCAGTATTAGTATAGTGTTCCTAATAAAGGGGGGCCCTACCCAGTATTAGTATAGTGTTCCTAATGAAGAGAGGCCCTACCCAGTATTAGTATAGTGTTCCTAATAAAGGGGGGCCCTACCCAGTATTAGTATAGTGTTCCTAATAAAGGGAGACCCCGCCCAGTATTAGTATAGTGTTCCTAATAAAGGAAGAACCTACCCAGTATTAGTATAGTGTCCTAATAAAGGGAGACCCTACCCAGTATTAGTATACTGTTCCTAATAAAGGGGGGCCCTACCCAGTATTAGTATAGTGTTCCTAATAAAGGGGGGCCCTACCCAGTATTAGTATAGTGTTCCTAATAAAGGGAGACTCTACCCAGTATTAGTATAGTGTTCCTAATAAAGGGAGAACCTACCCAGTATTAGTATAGTGTTCCTAATAAAGGGAGGCCCTACCCAGTATTAGTATAGTGTTCCTAATAAAGGGAGACCCTGCCCAGTATTAGTATAGTGTTCCTAATAAAGGGAGGCCCTACCCAGTGTTAGTATAGTGTTCCTAATAAAGGGAGACCCTACCCAGTATTAGTATACTGTTCCTAATAAAGGGAGGCCCTACCCAGTATTAGTATAGTGTTCCTAATAAAGGGAGGCCCTACCCAGTGTTAGTATAGTGTTCCTAATAAAGGGAGACCCTACCCAGTATTAATATAGTGTTCCTAATCGAGGGAGGCCCTACCCAGTATTAGTATAGTGTTCCTAATAAAGGGAGACTCTACCCAGTATTAGTATAGTGTTCCTAATAAAGGGAGACCCTACCCAGTATTAGTATAGTGTTCCTAATAAAGGGAGGCCCTACCCAGTATTAGTATAGTGTTCCTAATAAAGGGAGAACCTACCCAGTATTAGTATAGTGTTCCTAATAAAGGGAGGTACTGCCCAGTATTAGTATAGTGTTCCTAATAAAGGGGGGCCCTACCCAGTATTAGTATAGTGTTCCTAATAAAGGGAGGCCCTACCCAGTATTTGTATAGTGTTCCTAATAAAGAGGCCCTACCCAGTATTAGTATAGTGTTCCTAATAAAGGGAGACCCTACCCAGTATTAGTATAGTGTTCCTAATAAAGGGAGACCCTGCCCAGTATTAGTATAGTGTTCCTAATAAAGGGAGACCCCGCCCAGTATTAGTATAGTGTTCCTAATAAAGGGAGGCCCTACCCAGTATTAGTATAGTGTTCCTAATAAAGGGAGGCTGTGCCCAGTATTAGTATAGTGTGCCTAATAAAGGGAGGCCCTACCCAGTATTAGTATAGTGTTCCTAATAAAGGGAGACCCTGCCCAGTATTAGTATAGTGTTCCTAATAAAGGGAGACCCTATCTAGTATTAGTATAGAGTTCCTAATAAAGGGAGGCCCTACCCAGTATTAGTATAGTGTTCCTAATAAAGGGAGGCCCTGCCCAATATTAGTATAGTGTTCCTAATAAAGGGAGGCCCTACCCAGTATTAGTATAGTGTTCCTAATAAAGGGAGACTCTACCCAGTATTAGTATAGTGTTCCTAATAAAGGGAGAACCTACCCAGTATTAGTATAGTGTTCCTAATAAAGGGAGGCCCTACCCAGTATTAGTATACTGTTCCTAATAAAGAGAGGCCCTACCCAGTGTTAGTATACTGTTCCTAATAAAGGGAGACCCTACCCAGTATTAGTATACTGTTCCTAATAAAGGGAGGCCCTACCCAGTATTAGTATAGTGTTCCTAATAAAGGGAGACCCTGCCCAGTATTAGTATAGTGTTCCTAATAAAGGGAGGCCCTACCCAGTATTAGTATAGTGTTCCTAATAAAGGGAGGCCCTACCCAGTATTAGTATAGTGTTCCTAATAAAGGGAGACCCTACCCAGTATTAGTATAGTGTGCCTAATAAAGGGAGGCCCTACCCAGTATTAGTATAGTGTTCCTAATAAAGGGAGACCATGCCCAGTATTAGTATAGTGTTCCTAATAAAGGGAGACCCCACCCAATATTAGTATAGTGTTCCCTAATAAAGGGTGACCCTACCCAGTATTAGTATAGTGTTCCTAATAAAGGGAGACCCGCCCAGTATTAGTATAGTGTTCCTAATAAAGGGAGGCCCTACCCAGTATTAGTATAGTGTTCCTTATAAAGGGGGACCCTGCCCAGGATTAGTATAGTGTTCCTAATAAAGGGAGGCCCTACCCAGTATTAGTATAGTGTGCCTAATAAAGGGAGGCCCTGCCTAGTATTAGTATAGTGTTCCTAATAAAGGGAGGCCCTGCCTAGTATTAGTATAGTGTTCTTAATAAAGGGAGACCCTGCCCAGTATTAGTATAGTGTTCCTAATAAAGGGAGACCCGCCCAGTATTAGTATAGTGTTCCTAATAAAGAGAGGCCCTACCCAGTATTAGTATAGTGTTCCTTATAAAGGGGGACCCTGCCCAGTATTAGTATAGTGTTCCTAATAAAGGGAGACCCTGCCCAGTATTAGTATAGTGTGCCTAATAAAGGGAGGCATTACCCAGCATTAGTTTTTTTTTTTGGTATATAATGCGAAAAATCGCATTAAGATGCAAATTTTCGCATCTGTTTTTTCACTGTAAAAGTGTTACTAGACAGAACATGTCAATTAGGGCCATTGTGAAAAATCCATGCAATCCAATTACCAATTTTTTTTCCCCCCCAGATGTGAAAATGCAGTGCTTTCATGGAAATGTAGCCTGATAATGTTAAAGGGAAGTCGAGGTGAGAGGAATATGGAGGCTAACATGTTTATTACTTTTTAAACCATGCCAGTGGCCTGGCTGTCCTGCTGATCCTCTGCCTCGAATACTTTTAGCTATAAACCCTGAACATGCATGCGGCAGGACTGCCAGGCAACTGGTATTGTTTAAAATACCAGAGGTGACATGTGACCTGATGAGCTAGACATGTGTATGTACAGTGCCAAGTACACAAATAATTAGGCTGCGTTCCTTTTTTTTCTTTCTCTGCCTGAAAGAGTTAAACATCGGGTATGCAAGTGGCTGACTCAGTCCTGGCTCAGACAGGAAGTGACTACAGTGTGATCCTCACTGATAAGAAATTCCACATATAAAACACTTTCCTAGCAGAAAATGGCTTCTGAGAGCAGAAAATAGATAAAAAGGGTCAATAGTTCATAGAGTTTAGCTCTGGCATACTTCAATGAACGTGTCATTGAGCAAAAACAATAAAACAGTTAAACCTTAAAAAGTAGATTTAAAAATAAAATAAAACTCTGGAATGTCTTAAAGTCATTTTTAGGAGAAGGAAGATAGATACAATCGTTTATTTCATTAGTTTATTTTCGCCTCGAGTGTCTTTTAACCCCCTTGGCGGTATGAAAAATACCGCCAGGGGGCAGCGCAGCAGTTTTTTTTTTTTAATTTTTTTTTTTAAATCATGTAGCGAGCCCAGGGCTCGCTACATGATAGCCGCTGCTCAGCGGCATCCCCCCAGCCCCGCCGATCGCCTCCGGCGATAGGCGATCAGGAAATCCCGTTCAAAGAACGGGATTTCCTGGAGGGCGTCCCCCGTCGCCATGGCGACGGGGCGGGATGACGTCACCGACGTCAGCGACGTCGGGACGTCATTGGGAGACCCGATCCACCCCTTGGCACTGCCTGGCACTGATTGGCCAGGCAGCGCAGGGGTCGGGGGGGGGGCGCGCGCCGCACCGGATAGCGGCGATAGGGCGCGCGGCGATCGGGGTGCTGGCGCAGCTAGCAAAGTGCTAGCTGCGTCCAGCAAAAAAAAAAATTATGAAAATCGGCCCAGCAGGGCCTGAGCGGCACCCTCCGGCGGCTTACCCCGTGTCACACACGGGGTTACCGCTAAGGAGGTTAAACAAATCCATATCCCTCTCACTTCAGGTTCCCTTTAAGTGTGGATCTCGATTGACCGGCGTGCTCCTTTTTCTGTTTACGCTTTCAGTGACATCATTCACAAAGGCTCTGGGGACCCGTTTGGCAAGGTGTGTAGCGCACACCTTTGCTGATTGGAGCACCCAGCTCTTTAATTGGCCTCCGCTGCCGCGACCGAGCTTCATCTTAATGTGCGGCTCGCGTTGATACGGTGACCACAGGAAGAGGCAGTGTGTTTAATTAACAAATCCCTTCTTCAGTGATGGTTATGCAATTATCTGCTGCCTCTGCCCTGAAATCTGTGTTAGCCGGATTCTCGACACCCGAAGACTCTTTTATTGTAATTTCTGGTCGGTGTGACATTTGAAGGTTAAGCACGCATGTGGGTTTGGCAGTTTCAGTTTCGGAGGAATAGCTCAGTGCTGAACTTTTAACATGTTGACTTTTTTCATACCGTGTAGTTTTTGACCCCCTGCAGTTTGGGAAGCTCAGCGGTGCATTGCAAGCTCTCCCGTCAACGTTCTGGGACGCTCCGCGGGGCTTTTTGGGATAAAAGGCCTCTTTTTGGGGGTGATATCTAAGCTTGGAAAACAGGGGATGCATGCGTGTTACCTGACCCAGATTTTGGGTGATGCTCTTGGGCCTGTTTATACAAAGAACAGCATGCTCATCAGAAAAATGTTGTGTTGTGTGCTGGAGTAATGTTGGAGTAATACAAAGTGGGTCAAAATTGAATGCTGGGACCAAGTCGCAGGCCAACCTCAATGTTTAGTGGCCTCCTCTCTTCCTTATAAAGTTCCCTGGTGTCTAATGCGCCCCCCTCCCCTATCCCTCCCCTATACAGTTCTCTGGTGTCTAGTGCCCCCCTTCTCTCCCTTATAAAGTTCCCTGGTGTGCTCGTGGCCCCCCTGTCTCCCCTATACAGTTCCCTGGTGTGCTCAGGGCCCCCCTGTCTCCCCTATACAGTTCCCTGGTGTGCTCAGGGCCCCCCTGTCTCCCCTATACAGTTCCCTGGTGTGCTCGTGGCCCCACTGTCTCCCCATACAGTTCCATAGTGTCTAATGCCTCCTCTCTCCCCTATACAGTTCCCTGGTGTCTAGTGGCCCCCACGTCTCCCCATACAGTTCCCTGGTGTCTAATGCCTCCTCTCTCCCCTATACAGTTCCCTGGTGTCTAATGCCTCCTCTCTACCCTATACAGTTCCCTGGTGTCTAGTGCTTCTCCCTCCCCTATACAGTACCCTGGTGTGCTCATGGCCCCCCTGTACCCCCTATACAGTTCCCTGGTGTCTAGTGGCCCCACCCCCCCGTCTCCCCATACAGTTCCCTGGTGTCTTATGCCTCCTCTCTCCCCTATACAGTTCCCTGGTGTGCTAGTGGCCCCCGTCTCCCCTATACAGTTGCCTGGTGTGCTAGTGGCCCCTCCCTCCCCTATACAGTTCCCTGGTGTCTAGTGTCCCCCCCCCCCCCCCCCGTTTCCCCTATACAGTTCCCTGGGGTCTAGTGCTTTCCCCCTCCCTCCCCCATATGGCTTCCCTGGTGATCTAGGCTTCACCTCATAATGCCAGGTGGGGAAACCACTTGCGGGCTAAATCTGCTGACTGTGCAGAGCCATTTTGGTCCTGGAATTGATCTGCATGGCCTAAGTGGAGAGCCCGGGGTGTTGGTTGGCCGACAGTTCTCCAAAGATTGCCAATCGTGATCCACAGCTTCCTGTTTGGGATATAGATGGGCCTATGGAATTAGTTTTGAGGACCTGTCTTGATGGCGTCAACTGGGCCACAATGTGCCGTGGAGGCCACAAAACTTCCTAAGCAAGGGAGGCACCGCAATCTCTTCCCATGACCACCCGTCTGATGTAATGTATGCAGTGCGTGGTCAGCCAGGCTGAGTATTTTTGGCCGATAGCTTTGTCCCATCCTCGCTGCAGACTGTCGGCCGACTTGAGAAACTTTCTTGGCTTATGAAAGTGGACCTGAACTCTTGCACAGGACAGAAGGAAAGCATAGAGAAATTCACCCTGTATGTATTTAGAGAGTTTAGCCTGTCTAATTCCCCTTCATCTGTGTCTAATCACAAGTTGTAATTTGATCTCACCCCTTTATCACCTGACTGCCACGGGAGATGAGCTCATTTGAAAGCACAGGATTTTAACAATATGTCTGCTTCCATGAAATACACTGCAATTTTATTGCAGGATTTGTATCCACTGTAACAAATATCACTCTCACTACAGTTGCCCTTTAAGTGCTAATTACCTTTTCCAAACATCCAGAGTTCACCAGTAATTGATTTCTTCTGATTTTACTACTGTGGTAACGGTTGTAGCAAAGCATGGTGGGAGAGCAGTGGGCGTTTCCTTACGAGCCAGAGTTCATCAGTAGGGATGGTGAATGCAAAACTTTGATGCATATATCTAGTGCTTAAAGGGCAACTGTAGTGAGTGATATGGAGGCTGCCATAAGTATTTCCTTTTAAGCAACACCGGTTGCCTGGCTATCAAGCTAATCCTCTGCCTCTAATGCTTTTAGCCATAGCCCCTGAACAAGCATGCAGCAGATCAGGTGTTGCAGCAGGATAGCCTAGGCAACTGGTATTGCTTAATAAGTAATAAATATGGCTGCTTACATATCCCTCTTGCTTCAGTTGTCCTTTAAAGGACAACTGTAGTGAGAAGAATATGGAGGCTGCCATATTTTATTTCCTTTTAAACAGTACTAGTTGCCTGGCTGCCCTGCTAAGCTATGTGGCTGCAGTAGTGTCTGGATCGCGCACCAGAAACAAGCATGCAGATAATTTTGTCAGATCTGACAACAATGTCAGAGACACCTGATCTGCTGCATGCTTGTTCAGGGGCTATGGCTAAAATTATTAAAGGACAGAGAATTAGCAGTAAAGCCAGGCAACTGGTATTGCTTAAAATTAAATGAATATGGCAGCCTTCATATCCCTCTCGCTTCAGTTGTCCTTTAAAACGGACATGAGCTCAGAACTTCCTCTCTGCTCTGAAAGATAAGCATCAGCATAACAACCTTTAAAGAAAAAAACATTTATTTGTAAAAGCTGATACAAAACCTGCATTAAATCTGCAGTGTCTACTTCCTGCTTTCGTGGAAGCAGATGTAGAGTTAATATCCCAGGCTTACCAATTAGCTGCTCTGCTGGGGCAGCCAGCTGATATAGCGGAGAGATCAAATTACAGCTTGTGATAAGTCACAGATAAGGGAGGATTAGACAGACTAAATTCTCTAAATACACACAGGGTGCATTTCTCTGTTTTCCTTGTGTCCTGTGTAAGAGTTCAGGTCCATGTTGTAATGAAGTGCGTGGACACCGTTGCGTTACTGATCAGGCAGAAGTTCCATTATCGCTAGGCGCACCAGTTGGCCGTTGTCTCCCAGCCTGCTGCGGCGGATACACACTTCCTCTGCTGCCGTTCCCTCATGTAGTTACTATGGCAGTGTTGTTTATTGTTTGATGTTGTAACCGCAGCAAATGTTCACATAGTTGTAGTAAAGCCTTGAATAGGCGTGCTTGTCTGTGTGACCGAGCTGCCTGTTATTCTGGGTTATTTTTATGGCTAAGCCGGCTAAGAGCCTTGAAACGGCTTTTATTTCATTCCTCCTTTTCCCGTACGCTGGAAGCCTTGTGATGTGCGATATTCTGGAGATCAGCCCTTTAGCTTTGTTTTAATAAGTGTAGGAAGTGTTAGTAAATTTTACGTACGGTTTCCAGGCTTATGTTGTAAAGACCGGTACACACATCGCAACTTCCTGTCAGATCGCTGGGTCGAATCGATAAGTCCCGACTTGTCCAATCTGCTTCCAATCGATTTTGTACTTTACGTATATAAAAATTGACCCCTGTTCTTATGTTTATTAATATCTAAATGAGTTTGTTTTTGTTTGTTTGTTTTAATGGAGAATTCTGCATGTAAAAATGTTTGAACCCCCTGGCAGTGTTCTCCACAGGCTCTTTTAGCCAGGTGCTCCGCCCAGCTACTTTTGGAGACCACCCGGCTGTCATCGGCTCACTTCTTCCTCCTCCTCCTATGCTGTTAGCAGAGTTTTGCTGGACCTGCATTCCCCCGTCGCTCCCCACCTGGCTACTTTTTCATGCCACCCGGCTGGAAAAAATTTGTGGGGAGAACACTGCCTGGTTGTGACCAGGAGCAGCCTGGCTGGAGGAGCTTACAGCAGGCTCTGGGGAAGATGGCACCGCATGTCCACCCATAATGGCGGTTGTAGGGGGCGGGGCACAGAGGGGTGTTTGGATTACAGTCCCCGGGGCCTCTGCAGTGTATTAGTAGTGAATCGCTCTCACCTGTCCGGCCAGCGCTCTCCCTCCTATCACCTTCCGTCTCCTTCCCCAACACTGGCACCCTCGTATAACATGCCGTCTGGTAATGGAGAACAGGCCCCAGTGTTCGCGGGTAAAGGCGGGATGGCATAGACCGGAGGGAGCGTGCCCGCAGGACAGGTGGGTGGCGAGTGTGCCTGCTATTTTAGCGGTTGCTGCTGATGCACAAATTTCCCTCAGTTACTGATAACTCGAGCACCTGGGGTGTTAAAACTTCTGCAGTACCCACTATTTTTAGTCTTCAGCTGACAGTGGCGCGGTTATTGGTGGGTTTGAGGAGGGCGGGTGTTAGGGTTCGGTATTGGAGAGATAGTAGAGGGAAAGCTCATGTGAGAACAGGGTTGGGTTCAGCGACAATAACATTTACTGATATCTTACTAGCGGCTTTATCCGACACCCAAACTTCCCCAGCGCCCATTTTGCATCTATGAGCTATGATGGAGACCCAGGGGGGGTTCGGGGGGAAGGGGGAGAGGCACTTACTGGCTACAGGGCCCTATGCAATTGACAACCAATTTTGTCCAGTCCTGTGTCCATGTCATTGTTCCGCGTCCCTCCAGCCAGCAGCAAGTCCCCAGAAAGCAGGCCGCCCACACACCTCCTCGTCACATGCCCGCGCACGGCAGACTTGTGCAGTACGGGAAAATCGCTACTGCGAAGTACGCGCCCTCCTGGCAACGGGAGTGCGATCAGGGTGCGCACAGCTCGGAGGGGGGGGGTGCATGTGTAGAAGCCTCCGACTGGCCATGACCGGCCAGCTTTCAGGGGGTTGCCGCTAGAGTGTGTTGAAAGGCAAAGGTTGGCTGCAGGGTGGGCTGCAAGAAGTCCTGGGTACTTTTAACTTTTTTTGGGGGGGGGGGGGGGGGGGCGCTTAAGTAGCACCTTAAAGAGAATCTGTACTCTTGTGATAGGCAGACAGAAGCTCAGTCTGTGACTCACACAGAGCCTGCAGGGTGTGTGGAGAGGGTGTGTATAGCTTCTATCCTATCACGGCAGAGCAGCACATTCCTGCCTGAGTGCCTGAGCCGACAAAGCCAGCAAAGAAAAGATTAGATTATATAACTGTGCAACTAGGAAAGGCTGCAGTAAACCAGAGCACATTACAACAGGTATAGGAACTTATAGGATAGAAGAAATAAGGCTAACAATTGTTAGTCGATTCTATAAGTATCTGTAAAATACAAATGATTGTGATGGGGCCTGTGTTTATGTGCCTAGCCAGTAAAAGGCGTCTAAGTAGTGTTTGTGTTTCAAGGAGTAAATGTGGAGCTGCTGTGTATTCTGGTTCAGTTTAACATTTGTTTCTGCCCCGGCTGTCTTTGCCCCGTCTCAATAAGCTGCCCTGTTGTGACAGAGCGCTGCTGATCTGTGACCGGTCTCTGCATTAGAGTTGTGATATTTGTGAACGCTGTGATGGCCACATTGCCTTCCTCACACACACAGGTTGTGCTGCGATGGAAATGTTGCATTGCTTGAAGGAGCTGCCCCATTGTAGCGTGTGGCCTCTGGGACCTGTGTAGTGTTTGCCAGAGGATTAGGCTGTGTTTTTCTCCTGCTTGTGCTGAGCAGATGGAAGGAACGCCATGCGGCCGGGACTAGTAATCAGATACTGCTCTGTAATCCCAGCAGCCTCTGTGAGTCCATCCAGCAGGCCTCACGCCTCACCTCCAGCCATGCCTCCCTCCCCACCTCCAGCCATGCCTCCCTCCCCCTCTCATCACGCCTCACCTCCAGCCATGCCTTCCCCCTCATCATGCCTCACCTCCAGCCATGCCCCCCCCCCCTCATCATGCCTCACCTCTAGCCTTTTCTCATCAGCACGGCACAAGCTGCTGTTAGCTGCATGGGGGTGGGAGGTATCCAGCAGGCCTCACGCCTCACCTCCAGCCATGCCACCCCCCCCCCCCATCATGCATCACCTCTAGCCTTTTCCCATCAGCACGGCACAAGCTGCTGTTAGCTGCATGGGGGGCGGGGGGGGGGGGGGGGTATCCAGCAGGCCTTATGCCTCACCTCCAGCCATGCCTCACCTGCAGCCCCCCCTCTCATCATGCCTCACTCACAAATTGGTCAGTGATTGGCCAATCATAATTGAGTGTGTAGCAGGCTTTAAAGAGACTCCGTAACAAAAATTGCATCCTGTTTTTTATCATCCTACAAGTTCCAAAAGCTATTCTAATGTGTTCTGGCTTACTGCAGCACGTTCTACTATCACCATCTCTGTAATAAATCAACTTATCTCTCTCTTGTCAGACTTGTCAGGCTGTGTCTGGAAGGCTGCCAAGTTCTTCAGTGTTGTGGTTCTGTGATGCATCTCCCACCTCCAGGCCCCTCTCTGCACACTGCCTGTGTATTATTTAGATTAGTGCAGCTTCTCTCTGCTCTATTATCTTTTACAAGCTGGATAAATCCTCCTCTGAGCTGGCTGGGCTTTCACATACTGAGGAATTACATACAGGCACAGCTGTCTGCACTCTGCAGGAAGAAACAGCCTGACACTTCAGTGGAAGATAGCTGCAGGGGGAAAGAAGCACACAAATGATCTCTTGAGATTAAAAAGGAAGGGTGTATACAGCCTGCTTGTGTATGGATGTATTTTCTATGTGTGGACATGCTGTACATCAACCTACTTCCTGTTTTGGTGGCCATTTTGTTTGTTTATAAACAAACTTTTTAAAACTGTTTTTAACCACTTTTAATGCGGCGGGGAGCAGCGAAATTGTGACAGAGGGTAATAGGAGATGTCCCCTAACGCACTGGTATGTTTACTTTTGTGCGATTTTAACAATACAGATTCTCTTTAAGCCTGGTACACAGATCTAATTTTCAGGAAGGTAAGTAAATAGAAAAAAGCATTGGCACTGTAGCAAATACTGGAGGGTTGTAACTGTACCATCCAGGGCCGGCTAGCTTACCACTGTGTCTTGCATGATCAGACATAAATAGTTCAATATCAGCATATCAAGGAAAAGACTGAGGTCGGCACTGTAAGCAGTTCAGGTTAATCCACGATTAAAGTGCAACAGCAAAATTGTAACAGTGCAAGCTTGTGTAGCAGTTAAAAAAAACAAATAGGTGCACATACCGGTCCTGGTGAGCAGTCAGTGGGTGGTGGGTGCAGGGCCTGACAACTGCCTGACGGCCGTTTCGCTCTGGTGGCGCCTCTACGGAGACTCCAAGAAGTGCATAAATATGAAATTGCTGCCGGGAGACTTGGGCGCAGGATACAGCCGGTATATGGCTTATCCTGCTGCTGCACAAGTTCCCGGAGGCAGTAATTACTATTCCCCCTCCAGGTCCATGTGGATAGTGGGGGAATTATGTAATTCAGCTTCCAGCTATTGCTGGCGGCCGCATTACTGTGTTTTAAGAGCAATTTCAGCTCCATCTTCTGGCGGCGCCGAAGTTACTCCCTGTGCGGCGCTATAGCTGTAATTCCTATTACAGCCTATGGTGGCGCCGGCTGCACCAAATCTCCTGTTATTACAGCGCTCGCCAAGAAGCTATTTTTTTTTAACTGCTGCACAAACTTGCGCTGTTACAATTTTGCTGTTGCACTTTAGTCGTGGGTTAAACTGACCTGCTTACAGTGCCGACCTCTGTCTTTTCCTTCATATGCTGATTAGGGATGATCACAGATAAGCAAATTGTTCCGAGTTTATGCAAATGTATGCAGCATGAAAGTGGACCAATTAATTTATACCTGGGTTTAAATTGGTTGGTCCATTTTCAAACTGCAAACCTTTGCATACAAATTTGCATAATATTGGAAGAATTTGCATCTCATTGGTCATCCTTAATGCTGATCAGATCTAATTTGGATTGGCCAATGTTTGTCCGATTTTAAAACTTCCATGCAGTATGGGAGCTTCCCTTACACAAGCTATTCATAGTATTTAAAGTCATTTGGCCCTCATGCTGAACTCATCCAAGTCAAAGAGACAGAGTACGGCGCGTGTGTCACTCAGACAGGCGGTGTGCGATCTACCCAGAAGTCCTGTACGATCTACCTAATGGAGCGCCCCTGACTTGCACACCTTGTCTAAAACACATTCGATATTTGGGGTTTGGCTGAGTTGAAGTATTTTTCACAGAAAAGCTTGTAGTTTTTTTTTTCCTTTTCTTTCTGCCCTTGAAAGTTATCGTGGGGTTATTTTGGGTTATGTTTTTAGTAGTATTCAGCCTTTTTTCTATAGCTAGGCTTGCGGCCTTGTGTCATTTAGTGCTATGGGGGTTGATGGAGGAGCGTCAATTTCTTTCTTTCTTTCTTGAAAACAACACTTTGCAACTAACAAGGTAATTGCCTGGATTCTGGACATGCGTTGCGGCTGCAGGAAGCTATTAGCACACGCGCACGAGACGCCGGCGGTCACATGAGACTGCTGGGAGAAAATGTAGACAAATTACTCGTGGCATATTTTCACGGGTCTGCTTCTCGTCTGTGCCGCTACTTTGTACCCTCGGTAAAAGCAGAGTCTTGCAGGGCTTTACTCTGTTCAAGGAAAGTTAGCAGGACTCGAGTTTGTGTTAAAGAGAACCTGAGGTGTGTTTAAAGAATGTGATCTGAATACAGAGGCTGGATCTGCCTATACAGCCCAGCCTCTGTTGCTATCCCAAACCCCACTAAGGTCCCCCTGCACTCTGCAATCCCTCATAAATCACAGCCACGCTGCTGACAAACAGTTTGTCAGAGCTGGCTGTGTTTATCTCTATAGTGTCAGTCTGCTGCTCTCCCCGCCTCCTGCAGAACTCAAGTCCCCGCCTGCATCCCTTCCCTCCCTGCTGATTGGAGGGAATGGACGGGGGCAGGGACCTGAGCTATGCAGGAGGCGGGGGAGCAGCTGAGACTGACACTACAGATGTAAATACAGCCTCACAGCACGGCTGTGATTTATGAGGGATTGCAGAGTGCAGGGGGACCTTAGGGGGGGTTTGGGATAGCAACAGAGGCTTGGCTGTATAGGCAGATCCAGCCTCTGTATGCAGATAATATTCTTCAAACCCACCTCGGGTTCTCTTTAAGTGAAATCGTGTTTTTTGTTTGTTAAATTTGCACTTCCTGATCACTGTCGGTGCTCTGGTTTCCTCCCACATGCCAAAAACATACAGATAAGTTAATTGGCTTCCCTCTAAATGGGCCCTAGACTACGATACATACACTTCACCATACATACAAACCGTATTTTTCGGTCTATAAGACGCACCTGGGTTTAAAAGGCAAAAACCAGGTGCCGCGGCGTCTTGTGGACTTTCTTCACCCAAAATGGTCTCTATCCAAGCTACACTGCCCAGCTACAGTAACTACACTGCCCTCCCAGCTATACTAACTACCTCAAATTATCCCCTGTTGCCCCACCACCTACACTAAGCTGCACACTCCCACCACCTACACTACCTACAAATGCAATCTTCATCCACCTTGCATAATTTGCCCAACTCTACCCCCAGAACTGAGGATCTATAGTATACTTGCATAAGAGGTGTGCTGTCAGGAAAGGAGCCGTAGGACTGCTGTGGGGTGGTGGGTAGCCTCTGATAAGCTGGTGATCGCTGGTGGCAAAACTTCCCAGGCGATCCAGAACCTCTTGTCCGCAGTGAGTATCAGTAAGCGCCCCATTAGCGGCACATGCTGGTCTGTTGGAGAGCCGGGACGAGAGCAAGGTCGCACACTGACTGGATGCAGGAAGCAGGGCTCTGTAGGTTCTTCCACCTGCACCTGAGGACACCTGGCCGCACATTCAGACTATAAGACGCAGGGACTTTCTCCCCACTTTTGGGGGAGAAAAGGTGTGTCTTATCGTCCGAAAAATACGGTACATAGACATGATTATGGTAGGACTAGATTGTGAGCCCCTCTGAGAGACAGTAAAGTGACATGGCAATATACTCTTTACTGTCCCTGCGTAATATGTTGGCGCTATATCAACACTTAAATAAATAAATCCATGCATACAAATGTTACCATCATCTCTGTACTTTGTACAGCATTACAGAAGATGTGGGAGCTATAAAAATAAATATAGTACACATCCCGACTGGACTACTGTAATGCTCTCTACACTGGCCTTCCAAAAAAGGTCTTGTACCGCCTACAGCTGATACAGAATACTGCTGCCAGACTGCTAACCAACCAACCCCGTCACTGCCACATAACGCCAGTCCTGCACTCCCTTCACTGGCTACCTATAGAATGGAGGGTCCTATTCAAGATCGGCCTACTGACATTTAAATTCCTGAATAATCTGGGCCGTGGATACATGAAAGAAATGTTGCAGCTGCGTAGCAATCCCCGCATTCTCAGATCCCATAGGTACTAATAATCTAGTCATACCCAGAGTCCACTTGGAAACTTTTGATCCCAGAGCCTTCTGTCATGCTGCCCCTACGTTTTGGAACTCCTTACCTCAACAGATCAAGACAGCTTCATCTCTAGAGGTGTTTAAATCTAGACTGAAAACTCACCTGTTCAGTTTGGCAGAAATATAACTTTTGTTGTGTGAATACTTCATCCTACTACCAATTACTGAATCTGAGAGAGCCTAAGCGCTTTGAGTCCTATGGGAGAAAAAAGCTATAGAAATGTTATTGTATTGTATTATTGTATTGTACATACATACAAAATGTTAGTCATTTTTGTACTCTGTACAGTGCTACAGAAGAAGTTGGCGCCATATAAATAAAAAGGCTGTCATCGGCTCGCCGCCTCTTCCTCCTATACTGTTAGCAGAGTTGCGCTGGCCCTGCATTCCCCCAGCAGCGGCCCACCCGGCTACTTTTTCATGCCACCCGGCTGGGAGAATATTCCGGGGAGAAAACACTTAGCATTAGTCTTGTACTATGTACTGCACAATGGAAGATGTTGGCGCTATATAAATGATGCATGCTGCTGCACCTTGTTTGGATAGTGCTGCTGGACAGACTCCCATCTGCACCCCTCTATGTTCTTGTTCTGAAAGCCGTTGCGGTTAGAGATGGTAGTTGGCTTCATCGGAGCTTTAGGAAACCTTTGCAGACTTGTGGGGGGGGGGGGGGGGGGAGGAGGGGATTTTATCTCTCTTTCTCTATATCTCATCTAAACTAATAATGAACCCCGTCTGTTTCATTCTTTAGCTGACAGATCCAGTTCCCATCAGCTGAGGCCGTCGAGCACAATACGGAGGACGTCGTCGCTGGACGCCATAACTGGAAGCTATCTGAGCGGACACTGGCCTCGGGATCCTCATGGGCACTACCCGACATGTATGAATGACAAGTCCACACAGGTAGTGATTACCTCTCTGCTTTCCATGAGAAAATGTATGCGTGCTCAAACACCAAGTTTAACCCTAGCAAGTCTGGCTTTGCAAATCCGGCCTAATTGGCTATTCATGTGGCAATGCTCATGCAAATATGCATTTGCTTTCGCATGCCAAACTATGCAGGGTGCAAAAACCAATACCGCAAAGCGATCGCCCTGCTACATGCTACATTAGCACTATCCAGGAGCTCCACAGGGAGGATTCCCAATGCCCCCTTTTTATACAACCGGAGGGACTGCAGGGTCCCAGGCTCTCTCACTGCCTGGGAACCACAGCGGCACCCCGGGGGGGGGGGGATTTGGGGGGGCGTGTGGGGGGGGAGGCTGGCTGGCGCAGACGACCCCCCCCCAAGTGTGGCCAGCGCCGGGGAGAGCCGTCTGCACCCACCTCCCAATATTAAAAACAGGCACTTACCTTAAGGACCATTGCGTTCTGCTAGATGCGCATTACCTCTCTGTCCCTGTAGATCAGGGGTGTCAAACTCTGATACAAAGTGGGCCAAAAGTGAACACTGGGACCAAGCCGTGGGCCACCCTCAATATTTACTGGGTACCTTCCTCCCTTATAAAGTTCTCAGGTGTCTAGTGGTTTGTCCCTCCCCCAAATGGCTTCCCTGGTGGTCTAGGACTTCACCTCCAATATATCTTCTCTGTTGGTCTAGATTGGGCCAAACATAATGCAAAGTGGGAAACCCACTGGGGGGCCAAATTGAATGGCTCTGAGGGCCAGATTTGGCCCGCGGGCCGGAGTTTGACATGTATGCTATAAATCATCCTGCTGCACAGTGCACAGAACAAGCAAGCCTAGTTCTGCTGGATAAATGGCTATACAACTGACCTGAGGTCACATTTCCTCCTCTGAAAGGACAACTGAAGTGAGAGTGATATTAAGGCTGCCATATTTATTTCCTGTTAAACCATACCAGTTGCCTGGCAGCCCTGCTGATCTATTTGCCTGCAGTAGTGTCTAAATAACATCAAAAACCAGCATGCCGCTAATTCAGTCACACTTCAGTCAGAGCACCTGATCTGCTGCATGCTTGTTTAGGGGCTGTGTCTTAAAGTATTACGCTGGGAATACACCATGAGATTTTTTAACAGATAGATATAGCTTGATAGTTTTCAACAGGTCCGATCTGATTTCAATCATTTTATTCTGATCAATTTTCTCATAGAAGTGAATGGAAATTGATTGGAAAGTAAATCTGCAAAAAAATCTCATTGTGTATTCCCAGCATTAACCATTTCAGCCCGCGAGGATTTTGCACCGTCAGAGAAATGTTCACCTCCCATTCATTCGCTAATAACTTTATCACTACTTATCACAATTTATTGATCTATATCTTGTTTTTTCTGCCACTAATTAGGCTTTCTTTGGGTGGTACATTTTGCTAAGAATTATTTTTTTTATAAATGCATTTTAACAGGATTAATAAGAAAAAAATGGAAAAAAATCATCATTTCTCAGTTTTCATCCATTATAGCTTTAAAATAATCCACACTACCATAATTAAAACCTATGTATTTTATTTGCCCGTTTGTCTCGGTTATTATACAATTTAAATTATGTCCCTATCACAATGTATGGCACCAATATTTTATTTGGAAATAAAGGTGCATTTTTTTCAGTTTTGCGTCCATCACTATTTACAAGCTGATAATTTAAAAAATGTTTGTAGTATACCCCCTTCACATGCATATTTAAAAAGTTCAGACCCTTAGGTAACTATTTGTCCTTTTTTTTTTTTTTTTCCCATTAAAAATTTGATTTGGGTAATATTTTGGTGTGGGAAATGAAGTTTATTTTTTAATATTGTTATGTGTAAATTGTAATGTAAAAAATATGTAGATGTAGTTTTACTATTTGGCCACAAGATGGCCAACTTGAGGTTGTTTTTTCTCCTTGTGCTTCTCGCTAAGCGGAAGTACAAGGGGGATGCAGAAAATTTTATTGGCAGAAAGACTGAAGCCTCTTGTAAGAGCGCTTCGGTTTTTCTGCTGGGGACACGGATCGGTGATCGGGAACCATGTTCCTGTTTACTGATCCCAGAGCTACCGGGGGCGCGCCCGCGATCGTGCGCCGAAGCGCGGCAGAGCAGCTGCTTGACGTGAGCATCACGTCCGGGTGGCTGAAATGGTTAAAGGAATACAGAGGTGAACATTAACTGATAAACAATTGTATTTACTCCTAAAAATAACTCAATGAGGCTGAACAGCATTTTAGGTGACATGTCAGATGATTTCACTAGTGTGTGTTAAGGTGCGTACACACGCACTACCGCCGGCAACGACGGGTCCGCCGGACCCTCCCGCACAGCGAATCGTTCAGAAACAGCCTTATCAGTCCTCCGACAGCGCGTACACATGTGCTCCTGTTGGCTGAACGTCCGCCTAACGGGAGGGTCCAGCGGACCTGTCGTTGACAGCTGTAGTGCGTGTGTACGCACCTTTAGAGTATAAGTGGATTGTTGATCAGGGAGCAATCTTAGATCTGAGGTGAAAAACTAACCACATCAAAGTTTAGATAGTTTACGCAACAAATCTAACAGTGAGAGCAGCCATTGTTAGAGGCAGAGGATCAGCAGGGCTGCCAGGCAACTGGTATTTCTTAACAGGAAATAAATATTGCAGCCTCCATATACCTCTCACTTCAGTTGTCCTTTAAAGCAGGGTTGTGGAGTCGGAGTCGGGCAATTTTGAGTGCCTGGAGTCGGGAAAAAATGCTCCGACTCCGACTCCTAATGAATTTGTAACTGTAATTAAAATAGAAAATATGATAAAATGTTCTATTTCTCAGATAATAGTCATCATAAATAATTTATATATACAGTATATATACAGTAATAGCTGTGCTTAGTCCTCAAAAATGAAATAAACCAATCAAAATTAGTTACTTGTGCTGCTTCAATAAAGCAGTCCCCATATTTTTAAGGTCAGATATACAGATCTGATTGTGACTGTACAGTATATATGATGTGTACACAGGAATCTCTTATATATACTAAATAACATCTATGCTGTAAGTATAAAGCCTTATGTGTAGCTGTGTCACTAATAGAGATGGTCAACGAGATGGAAATAATTCTGCATTGATGCTGATTTATGCAAATGTATGCACTCCCTTTGCTGATGAAATCAAATAATTTGATATGTTGTTAAAATTTGGTTTGGTGACTACAAATTAAAGGGTAACTGAGACGGATGAAAAGTAAAGTTTTATACATACCTGGGGCTTCCTCCAGCCCACTTCAGGCTAATCAGTCCCTCGCTGTCCTCCACCACCTGGATCTTCTGCTATGAGTCCTAGTAATTCAGCCAGTCAGCGCTGTCCAGCCGCATGCCGCTCCCACAGCCAGGAACATTCTGCACCTGCGCAATAGTGCTGCACAGGTGTAGTATGCTCCTGGCGGCGGAGTGTGTGCATGCGCACTACGCCCGACTGGCTCAAGTACCTGGACTCATAGCAGAAGATCCAGGTGGTGGAGGAGGACAATGAGGGACTGATTATCCTGAAGGCGGCTGGAGGAAGCACCCAGGTATGTATAAAACTTTAATTTCATCTGTCTCAGGTTTACTTTGTTACACAGTAGTACTATACTCCACATATGTACTCCCCACAGAGCTGCAGGGAATCCACTGAGAATGCTGTGCACATTGAACACAGAGGTGTTGTCTGTTTACAATCTCCTCATTCCCCTGCAGAGTACCTGCACATCATTCTTACATGTACCCACACTTACATTGCCTAGGGCCTGATAGATGTTCTTTGTTCCGGTTTGTACCTTTTACAAGTACTCTTACCAAGGACTAGTTTTAGTCTAAAGGGAATAAATATAGTAGTCTACATATCCTTCTCACTTCAGTTGTCTTGTAAAATTCCTAAGCGTTGGCAGTTAAGAGACAAATTTCATGTTACATACTTTTAATCAACAAAATTGTAATATGCAAATTAGAGGAGTCTGAGTCGGAGGAATCCTAAACTGAGGAGTCTGAGTCGGTGGAATTCTAAACTGAGGAGTCGGAGTCGGTGGATTTTTGGACCGACTCCACAGCCCTGCTTTAAAGTGAATCAGAGACGACGCGCCCTCATGTATTATACCATATATATCAGTGGGGACATTAGAGAAAACACCTACCCTGCTGTCTGCTTCATCCTTCACTGCTCAGCCTGCTTGTTATCAGCCCTGATAAGAATCCCCGGCTGAGCACTCAGTCTGGCTTTGCTACAGAATGATTATTGCTGAGTCTGTCTTTGGTGTCTTTTCAAGCCCAAGCCTGCTCCCTTGTGGCTCGGCTATAATGTCTCAGCTGTAATGATTCTTGAGCAAAGCCAGACTGAATGCTCAGTCGGGTATTATATCAGGGCTGATAACAAGCAGGCTATTTTTTTGTAAAAACGGGGGGAAAAAAATAAATCACTACATTGCAAAGTGAGAGGTAAAAATAGAAGAGAGAGCAAGAAATGACTGATATTCTCCATGTCATCTGTTCATATTGTTACATCCACATTCAGCCTCCAGATCATCACTATACTGGCAGACATGAAAAAAAAAAAACGCAGCACCAACTGCCATGTATAACCACACCCCCTAACTGTATAACCACACCCCCTAACTATAACCACACCCCCTAACGATGCAATAGGCAAAAGTTGTTTGTGGGTTTTTTAATATATAGATATACATATGGTTGCTTGGTAGTTGGAAACAGCTGCTGTTTCTCACAATGCAACAAGGCTCCCACAGTGTGATGTCAGGACCATGGTCATGACATCACACTGTGGGAGGGGTTTCACCACAATATCAGCCATACAGCGCCCCCTGATGATCTATTTGAGAAAAGGAATAGATTTCTAATGGGAAAAGGGGTATCAGCTGCTGATTGGGATGAAGTTTAATTCTTGGTCGGAGTTCCCCTTTATGATTAGATTAAAGTGGATACGAGATAAACTTTTACTCCTTGTATAATTGTGTTCCTTTCATATAGCTTATAGGGCATTCCTCAAGCCAAATATATATTTTTTTTTAATACGATTTCCTATAAACGAAACAAGCCTCGCCCACAGCTCCTTTTTGTGCCTTGGCACTCTTAAGCCCCATACACACGCTCAACAGCGGTCTTTTATGCAGCACAATTGTTGAACAACTTTTGTTGTGAAACAAGTTGAAACAGCCAAAAAGTCTTTTGTTATTGTACAAAAAGCTGATAAGACTGATAAGAAGTCAATCCAACTGTTATTGGGCTTTAGCGCAATGTAGCAAGGGCTTATGGGAGCTCAGTCTGGGCAGGAGGAGGAGGAGGTTACTAGCCAGAGGTTTCAGAGGCGGAGGGGAGGAGGAGAGGGGAGTGAGCTGAGGGTTGGAGATGCAGAGTAGCTTGCTAGTGTGTAATGTGACAAGCAGAACATGGCTGCTGTCATTGTATCACAG
Source organism: Hyperolius riggenbachi (assembly GCF_040937935.1). Classification (NCBI taxonomy): domain Eukaryota; kingdom Metazoa; phylum Chordata; class Amphibia; order Anura; family Hyperoliidae; genus Hyperolius; species Hyperolius riggenbachi. Next base: position 8,374,713 of record NC_090650.1, read on the forward strand.
GAAGAAATAATCATATACAGTTGAAGCTGTTTGCAGCTAGATTTGCTGTGCAAGTTATCTAAATTACTTGTTAGTTAGTTTTTCATCTCGGATCCGCTTTAACGTTGGTTTTTCTAGAGCAGAAGCTGACAGACTGTTTATCGATCGGTGGATCCTGTTGCAGGCCGGGTATATGAGATCTTCGTTGCTCGCTTAGCCTCTGAAGCTCTTCTGTCTCTCAGTAGAGAGCGGTGGGCTTTGCAGAGCTGGGATACTGACAGGCGTATCTGAGGCAGACAGAAATAGCGGTTTATAAATGCCACTCTTCCATTAGACAGTAATCGCTGTACATCTAAGTGGCCTTTCATGGATTAGTGCTGAATCTGTCATACAATCTACTCATTGTAGCGCCGTCTCATTGAGATGCAGTGGATATTGTGAACTCTTTCACAGGCCTGTGTATGAGCAGAATCTGAGCTCCGCTCTCTCAGCTCAGTATATCTCTGATTATAGGCAGAGCCTCCATTTAATGAAGACTCCAAACATTCAAGAAATAAAGCTATTTCTCAAGTCCAGATTGTCTTCCTGTTCACAGTACGGGCAGGTCCATTAAGAAACCGGTCTCTGTTTGATCAATTCTGATCAGAGAGGGACTTCTTTTTATTTAGTTTTGTATATATATAGCGCAGACATCTTCCGCAGCGCTGTACAGAGTGTATTGTCACCTAGCTGTCCCTCAGAGGGGCTCACAATCTAATCCCTACATATGTCTATGTATGTATCGTGTAGTGTATGTATCGTAGTCTAGGGCCAATTTAGGGGAAGCCAATTAAATTATCTGTATGTTTTTGGGATGTGGGAGAAAACCGGAGTGCCCGGAGGAAACTGTTGGCTGTCCGTACGCTGCAGGCCGATTCCTGATCAATTTCAGTATGAAAAATCTTGGGAATTGGTCGAGCCCGCAGCATCCGCCGCCTTGCCGCTGTTCCCCTAATGTATAAAAGTGCGTGTAATGTGTGTATTTATACATTGCCTGTCCCGTGTGGCACTGCCCGTCCATCTTTTGAATCCTCCGCTCTCCCATAGACGCATACACGCTGCCTGCGTGGCGCGGGTGACATCACATATGTGCCGGCGGTGTGTATGGGGCTAACAGAGGAGCTGCGGATTTGGAAGACAGACTGACACTGCGACATGGGACAGGTAATGTATAAATGCACACAATACATATATTTATACATTGCGGGAGCAGGGTTTTGTCGCCCGTCCCGATATCGCTCGCAGTTACCGCCGTGCACCTGATTGACCACGACGGCCCAACATATTTCAGCATGTCTGACCGATATATATGACCAATTCCGGCCTAAAATCGGAGGCACCGGTTTTCTTCCAATTATAATAATCGAATCGGATGGTCGATCGGCCACCAAGTCGTCTGATGTATGGCCACCTTCAGTGGATTATTGATCGAGGAGCAATTTTGGGTTATTTCAATGATTGAATGTTTTTTTAGTTTAATCTCTGCTTACCCCTCCTTAGCCCTCTGCAGTGCTCTGCCTGGTTCTCCTGACTGTGGTGGTCTGTTACAGGCAGGGCTGTGGAGTCGGAGTCGTGGAGTCGGGCAATTTTGGGTGCCTGGAGTCGGAGTCTGGAAAAAATGCACCGACTCCGACTCCTAATGAATTTGTAACTGTAATTAAAATAGAAAATATGATAAAATGTTCTATTTCTCAGATAATAGTCATAAAAAAGAATGTATATATACAGTAATAGCTGTGCTTAGTCCACAAAAATGAAATAAACCAATCAAAATTAGTTACTTGCGCTGCTTCAATAAAGCAGTCCCCGTATTTTTAAGGTCAGATATACATATCTGATTGTGACTGTATATATAATGTGTACACAGGAATCTCTTATATATACTAAATAACATCTATGCTGTAAGAATAAAGCCTGATGTGTAGCTGTGTCACTAATAGAGATGGTCAATGCGATGGAAATAATTCTGCACTGATGCTGATTTATGCAAATGTATGCACTCCCTTTGCTGATGAAATCAAATAATTTGATATGTTATTAAAATTTGGTTTGGTGACTACAAATTAAAGGGTACCTAAGACGGATGAAAAGTAAAGTGTTATACATACCTGGGGCTTCCTCCAGCCCCCTTCAGGCTAATCAGTCCCTCGCTGTCCTCCACCACCCGGATCTTCTGCTATGAGTCCTGGTAATTCAGCCAGTCAGCGCTGTCCAGCCGCATGCCGCTCCCACAGCCAGGAACATTCTGCACCTGCGCAATAGTGCTGCACAGGTGTAGTATGCTCCTGGCGGCGGAGTGTGTGCATGCGCACTACGCCCGACTGGCTCAAGTACCTGGACTCATAGCAGAAGATCCAGGTGATGGAGGAGGACAACGAGGGACTGATTAGCCTGAAGGGGGCTGGAGGAAGCCCCAGGTATGTATAAAACTTTAATTTCATCTGTCTCAGGTTTACTTTGTTACACAGTAGTACTATACTCTACATATGCACTCTCCACAGAGCTGCAGGGAATCCACTGAGAATGCTGTGCACATTGAACACAGAGGTGTTGTCTATCACCCATAAACCTGGTTCAGATTGTGCATGAAGAATGTGTAATAGAGGAAGAATCTCCTCATTCCCCTGCAGAGTACCTGCACATCATTCTTACATTGCCTAGGGCCTGATATATGTTCTTTGTTCCGGTTTGTACCTTTTACAAGTACTCTTACCAAGGACTAGTTTTAGTCTAAAGGGAATAAATATAGTAGTCTACATATCCTTCTCACTTCAGTTGTCTTGTAAAATTCCTAAGCGTTGGCAGTTAAGAGACGAATTTCATGTTACATACTTTTAATCAACAAAATTGTAATATGCAAATTAGAGGAGTCTGAGTCGGTGGAATCCTAAACTGAGGAGTCGGAGTCGGTGGATTTTTGGACCGACTCCACAGCCCTGGTTACAGGTCTGCCTTCCCCTCCTTAGTTCTCTGCACTGCTCTGCCTGGTTCTCCTGACTGTGGTGGTCTGTTACAGGTCTGCCTCCCCCTCCTTAGTTCTCTGCAGTGCTCTGCCTGGTTCTCCTGACTGTGGTGGTCTGTTACAGGTCTGCCTCCCCCTCCTTAGTTCTCTGCACTGCTCTGCCTGGTTCTCCTGACTGTGGTGGTCTGTTACAGGCCTGCCTCCCCCTCCTTAGTTCTCTGCAGTGCTCTGCCTGGTTCTCCTGACTGTGGTGGTCTGTTACAGGTTTGCCTCCCCCTCCTTAGTTCTCTGCACTGCTCTGCCTGGTTCTCCTGGCTGTGGTGGTCTGTTACAGGTCTGCCTCCCCCTCTCCTTAGTTCTCTGCACTGCTCTGCCTGGTTCTCCTGGCTGTGGTGGTCTGTTAGAGGTCTGCCTCCCCCTCCTTAGCCCTCTGCACTGCACTGCCTGGTTCTCCTGGCTGTGGTGGTCTGTTAGAGGTCTGCCTCCCCCTCCTTAGCCCTCTGCACTGCACTGCCTGGTTCTCCTGGCTGTGGTGGTCTGTTACCGGTCTGCCTCCCCCTCCTTAGTTCTCTGCAGTGCTCTGCCTGATTCTCCTGGCTGTGGTGGTCTGTTACCGGTCTCCCTCCCCCTCCTTAGTTCTCTGCAGTGCTCTGCCTGGTTCTCCTGGCTGTGGTGGTCTGTTACAGGTCTGCCTCCCCCTCCTTAGTTCTCTGCAGTGCTCTGCCTGGTTCTCCTGGCTGTGGTGGTCTGTTACAGGTCTGCTTCCCCCTCCTTTGTTCTCTGCAGTGCTCTGCCTGGTTCTCCTGACTGTGGTGGTCTGTTACAGGTTTGCCTCCCCCTCCTTAGTTCTCTGCACTGCTCTGCCTGGTTCTCCTGGCTGTGGTGGTCTGTTACAGGTCTGCCTCCCCCTCTCCTTAGTTCTCTGCAGTGCTCTGCCTGGTTCTCCTGACTGTGGTGGTCTGTTACAGGTCTGCCTCCCCCTCCTTAGTTCTCTGCAGTGCTCTGCCTGGTTCTCCTGGCTGTGGTGGTCTGTTACAGGTCTGCCTCCCCCTCCTTAGTTCTCTGCACTGCTCTGCCTGGTTCTCCTGACTGTGGTGGTCTGTTACAGGCCTGCCTCCCCCTCCTTAGTTCTCTGCAGTGCTCTGCCTGGTTCTCCTGGCTGTGGTGGTCTGTTACAGTTCTGCCTCCCCCTCCTTAGTTCTCTGCATTGCTCTGCCTGGTTCTCCTGGCTGTGGTGGTCTGTTACAGGTCTGCCTCCTCCTCTCCTTAGTTCTCTGCACTGCTCTGCCTGGTTCTCCTGGCTGTGGTGGTCTGTTAGAGGTCTGCCTCCCCCTCCTTAGTTCTCTGCAGTGCTCTGCCTGGTTCTCCTGGCTGTGGTGGTCTGTTACCGGTCTGCCTCCCCCTCCTTAGTTCTCTGCACTGCTCTGCCTGGTTTTCCTGGCTGTGGTGGTCTGTTACCGGTCTGCCTCCCCCTCCTTAGCCCTCTGCAGGGCTCTGCCTGGTTCTCCTGACTGTGGTGGTCTGTTACAGGTCTGCCTCCCCCTCATTAGTTCTCTGAAGTGCTCTGCCTGGTTCTCTTGGCTGTGGTGGTCTGTTACAGGCCTGCCTCCCCCTCCTTAGTTCTCTGCAGTGCTCTGCCTGGTTCTCCTGACTGTGGTGGTCTGTTACAGGTTTGCCTCCCCCTCCTTAGCCCTCTGCAGTGCTCTGCCTTGTTCTCCTGGCTGTGGTGGTCTGTTACAGGCCTGCCTCCCCCTCCTTAGTTCTCTGCAGTGCTTTGCCTGGCTCTCCTGGCTGTGGTGGTCTGTTACAGGTTTGCCTCCCCCCTTGCGGTGTTGTGGCCTGTATGGACTTTGTGAAATTAGCTGCTAATGTTTAGTGACTTGAGAGACTTGTTTAATATTTCACACCGGCTTAGAATTAGTAATAGAATAGCGCTGAGTGTTTCTGCTGCTCCGAGCAGCTCTTCAGCGAGCCCAATCCCTTTTTCTGCTGCATGTTTAATGTGGTGTGTCTGCAGGGCAGGCGTCACATAAAGGGGAACTCTGCAGCATCACACAGAGAGAAGCCTATATCATAACATGCATGTTTACTATAGTGTGTCTGCAGGGCAGGCGTCACATAAAGGGGAACTCTGCAGCATCACACAGAGAGAAGCCTATATCATTACATGCATGTTTACTATAGTGTGTACAGGGCGGGGGTCACATAAAGGGGAGCTCTGCATCATACAGAGAGAAGCCAATATCCTAACATGCATGTTTACTATAGTGTGTCTGCAGGGCGGGGGTCACATAAAGGGGAACTCTGCATCACACAGAGAGAAGCCAATATCATAACATGCATGTTTACTATAGTGTGTCTACAGGGCAGGAGTCACATAAAGGGGAACTCTGCATCATACAGAGAGAAGCCTATATCATAACATGCATGTTTACTGTAGTGTGTCTGCAGGGCGGGGGTCACATGAAGGGGAACTTTGCAGCAGCACACAGCGAGACAAGCCTGTATCCTAACATGCATGTGTAATGCAGTATGTCTGCATGGCGGGCGACTGGCAGGCCCAGTACTGCTTCTGCACAGAGGAGCTGTCTTACAGGAGAGCTCTGCATCATCATTCAGTGAGACAAGCCTATATCATAACATTCATGATTATACCAGCCTATCACGTTATAGGAACCGGCCTGCTGTCTGTTTCCTTTCCAATTCATGTCTTAAAGCGGACCTGAACTCAAAACTTCCGCTCTGCTCTAAAAAAAATATGCAACAGCATAATAACCTTCAAACAAAAACATTTGCTACAGCTAATTCTTCAATAAATCTGTAGTGTCTGCTTCCTGCTTTCATGGAAGCAGACATATTGCTAACATCCTGTGTACAAATTAGCTTCTCTGCTGAGGACTCGAGATTCCTGAGCTGACACAGCTGAGATCAAATTATAGTGGCGATTAGTCACAATTGAGGGGCGGGGGACGGGGGGGTGATTAGGTTAAACTCTCTAAATACACACAGGGTGCATTTCTGTATGTTTCCTTTCTGTCCCGTGCAAGAATTAATGTCCTCAAAGCAGGGGTGTCAAACTCTGGCCTTTTGGGGGTCTTTTTTTACTGAAATGACCAGGAGTGCAAACATGTCACCAGTTTGCTATAAGGAAGACTTGCTACTTGCTTGAACTCTGAGACGAATCACATGACCAGTGAGCGAGCCTCCCATTGGATAAGATTGTGGCAATAAATTGTCTAGTAGTATAATAGTATGTAATAAGTATTTTCTGTAGTCCTGACCTTTCTTTATTTTGGTAAGGGGAGTGGCAGTTTTGATTGGTAGCTCCCCCCCTTTTGTCTCACTATTCGCTGGATGTCAGATGGGACGGGACCATCATGAGATATAGGAAGAGGAGGTGGAGGGGCTGAATGTAAACATTCCGGCTGGGTTCACACTGCCAGAAAAAACGTTCTATGTTTTTCGGAACGGATGCAAATGTATTCTATGCAAAGCAATGTGATCCACTCACAACAGTCCGCTCTGAGCAGCTCAGTTTGTTCCATTCCGACAAGCAGAGCACAGACTTTCCTGATCAGCCTGACTAAGCTAATGGTGAGTGAGGCCGACAGAATCAGTGCTGGCCTATGAGAACAGACGGTGTTCGTTCACACTAGGCTGCTTGCTGCATACATTTCACATGATACTCTCCTGCTGCCATCCCTTTGGGTCCCTGCATGGAAGGGATACCGGTATACAGATCCCCAGCATCAGATTCCTATTGGCTGCGATAGACCAATGGGAATCAGACTTCCGCAGGGAGGATTCTCATTGGTTCACTGAGTGGTGGTCTACAGAAAATCCTCCCTGGTGCTCATGGTGGATGCCCATTGGTCTTTTACAAACCAACTGTAGCCTGATGACTCTGCTGGGGGCTCTGCAATCTGTAGACAGGCATTTCTTCCCTGCAGGGACCGGAATGGACGGCTGCAGCAAGTGGGTGATGAATGGAATGACAAACTGATGCACAATGTAACAAACTGATCAGTTTAAATAAAAAAAAAATGGATGAGATTTTACAGGATTCATTTTTCATCTGGTTTTGTGTGCCCCCGGCCTTATAGCTGGCTACACACACATAGAAGGAAGAATTGAGGCTCTGTGAAATGCATCGGTACCCTCTAATCACAGAACAGACATCGGGGTATGCAGCGGGTCTGAAGAGAGCCTGACAGCCGTTTCGCTAAAAAAAAAAAAAAAAAAAAAAGCTACTCAGAGCCTAGTGTGACGTACCCTGAGAGGCTAGTGTGAAATACCACATTATGTCACACTAGGCTGTAACACAATCATTATAGGCATACTCATAATATTTATAGTTTACTTTAATGGAGTAATAATTATTTGGCGTTCTGCTCTTTTCATGCCTTCTCTCTAAAACTACGTCAGTCCGAGGCTACATTATGGTTTCAATATGTAGCCACTTCTGTGACTATTGCTACTTTTCCATGTCCAATATACTGTTATATTCTGATAATTCTGTATTATTATTATTATTGATTTATAAAGCGCCAACATATTCCGTGGCGCTGTACAAAGTAAGAAACAAACATGGGGTACATAATACAGACAATGGTGTACACCAATATACAAGATACATAATTAGTGACAAAATACAAAAAATGATACAGCATACAAAATACAGAAGTGGTAATGACAGTGATAAAAGTAACATGATGAATAAAATGTATAATGATTTCCAAGACACAAAAGGGGGGAGAGAGCCCTGCCCTTGCCAGCTTACAATCTAAAGGGAATGGGGGGAAACAAGAGGGAGGGTAGTATACGATAAAATATATAAAGGCAGTGTGTTTTAGGATACCTAGTAGGACTGCAATTTGGTCTTAGAACAAAGGGAAGTGGCTTAGGGTAGCGCATATGCTTGTCGGAACAAATACGTTTTTAGAGAGCGTTTAAAGGTAACAATGGTTGGCGAGTGACGGATGTGTTGTGGGAGGGGATTCCAGAGGAGGGGTGAAGCGCATGCGAAGTCTTGTAAGCGGGAATGTGAGGAGGTGATTCTAGAGGAGGACAACAGAAGATCGTGTGCAGATCTGAGATTGCGATTGGGTTTGTATCTGGAAATGAGTGATGATATGTACCGGGGAGAGAGATTGTGGAGAGCTTTGTAGATAGGGTTAGGAGTTTGAACTGGATCCTTTGGTTAATTGGCAGCCAGTGAAGAGCTTGACAGAGAGGATCAGCTGAGGAAGATCGAGAAGAAAGATGAATGAGACGAGCAGCTGAGTTCAGTACCGACTGGAGCAGGGCCAGTTTGTTAGACGGTAGTCTACAAAGTAGTACGTTGCAGTAGTCCAGACGAGAAATTATGAGAGCATGTATTAACATTTTGGTTGTGCCTTGAGTGAGAAAGGGACGGATGCGAGATATATTTTTGAGTTGGAGATGGCAGGAGCTGGTTATGGAGTGAACATGAGGAATAAAAGAGAGAGAAGAGTCGAATATTACCCCCAAGCACCGAGCTTTGGGAACTGAAGTTATGGGAGTGTTATTAACATTTATTGTTACTTCAGGCAGAGAGGTGGCCAGAGACGGTGGAAAAATTATTAGTTCTGTTTTACTCATATTAAGCTTTAGGAAGCGAGAGGACATGAATATAGCAGACAAGCAGTCAGGAACACATTTGAGGAGGGAGTTAAGGTCTGGGTCCGAGAGGTACAGTTGTGTATCGTCTGCATACAGGTGGTGTTGAAACCCGAATGAGTTCATTAAGTCACCAAGACCGTGCATGTAGATGGAAAAGAGGAGGGGACCAAGGACAGAGCCTTGAGGAACCTCGACAGACAAAGCACGATATATTATCTGACATTATATATGTCACTGTACATAATTTTTCTGTCATTATCTGAATTAGTGAAATTATTATGGCTCCTGGATGATGTCATGATGCTCGAGCAGAATGTTATATTGCTCTGTTATGTTTTTCTTCTTTTAATAGAAGTTATAAAAAAAAGTGATGATAGCTGGTTACAGCAGGGACCTCGTAGCTTTGTGTGGCCAGGCAATAAATCCAGCGTAATCATACCTGATGCAATAAATCCAGTGTAATCATCCCTGATCTGTCTCTGCAGACGCCGAGCTGCTGGGGAGAGGAGAGTACGGAGAAGAGGGCCGGACATCAGCGATCTGCATCCTGGGGTAGTGCAGACCAACTCAAAGAGGTACTGGACTCCGCCCACTAATCCGATGACTTTGTTTTCAGCTTCTGCTTACTTATTCACGCCCAAAGATGATCGTTTTCATAAAGTCATAACTGATGTGTGGGGAGAAAAGATGCAGGAAAGCCTCTGTGATCCTGGGGTCTCCTCTCCAAATCCCCCCCCCCCTTACCAAAGCGGGGGGGGGGGGGCGCTTACTATGTGCGGGTCTCTCCATGGATGGCCACACATCAGATTGTGATTGGCCAATCCCTGACTAGTTTACCACTTCCATATTGTATGAGAGCCAACAGATTTTTAATACTTTTAACAGATTGTGTAGGTAAGATCTCATACTACTCATACTATGTGTAAGTGGTAACCTTGGCCGATCAGAATTGGATGTGTGTAGCAGGCGTAACACTAAAATGATTCAAATAGATGATTTAGCCTCCCTTCTAGACATCTGTAGCTGACAAATGAAGGATGCACAATTTTGTCTAAAGGTATCGGTTGCAAATAGTTATGGTCATGTCTAGGAGAAGTCATGGAGAAGCATGTGATCAGTGTGGTCAGGTGATAGATATGTAAGTCTCTGATTAGTGATAGTCATGTCTAGGAGAAGTTATGGAGAAGCATGTGATCAGTCTGGTCAGGTGATAGATATGTAAGTCTCTGATTAGTGATGGTCATGTCTAGAAGTCATGGAGAAGCATGTGATCAGTCTGGTCAGGTGATAGATATGTAAGTCTCTGATTAGTGATGGTCATGTCTAGGAGAAGTCATGGAGAAGCATGTAATCAGTCTGGTCAGCAGAGTAACCAAGCAGCTCGGGGTGACCCAAACCACTAGGAATGTATAGGGGTATAAAAGAGACCGAAAAGCCCTCCTACTAATAAGCAATGCCGGGTGAAATGTGCCTTCTTAAAACAGAAGGAAACTTACAATAATTCACCTATAAATGAACATTTGTGGTTACCCACAATGCACTACTACTGAATATGCAAATTATCCCTTTTTGCCCCTGAAAGCCAGGCAAGCATCCAGAGCCGCTGGTGTATCGCAAGCCTATAGCTTTACATTTTACACAGCCACATCAACCCCACATGCAGACAGCCTGTTTCAGGCTTTTGGCCCTCATCAGTACATGGTAATTTGCATATTCAGTAGTAGTGCATTGTGGGTAACCACAAATGTTTACTAATAGCTGAATTATTGCAAATTTCCTTCTGTTTTAAGATGGCAAATTTCACCAGTCTGGTCAGGTGATAGATATGCATGTCTCAGATTGGCTAGTCGTGAGCTAAAGCAGGGTGTGATCACAGCAAGTCTGAGGCTTGCAAATCTATCAGCTGATCATATAAATCGCATGCTTCTCTGTGACTTCCTTAACTCGTCACCATCACTCGTTGCAAATTTCTGTTGTGCTCCCTTCAATGTGGACCTGAACACAGAACTTCCTCTCTGCTCTAAAAGATTCATAAGAGCATAATAACCTTTAAAGAAAAACATTTCTTTGTTACAGCTGATACAAATCCTGCAATTAATCTGCAGTGTCTACTTCCTGCATTCATTGAAGCAGACATTAACATCCTGTGCTTTCAAATTAGCCTCTCAGCTGTGGCAGTCAGCTAATACAGCTGAGGGATTAAATTACAACTTGTGATGAGACATAGATGAGGGGGAATTAAGACAGGCTAAACTAAATACAGGGTGAATTTCTTTCTTTTTCCTTTTGTCCTGTGCAAAAGTTCAGGTCCACTAGACCAGGGGATTTCTGCATGATAGGTGCTGCGTGGGGTCTCCAGCCCGCAGCACCGATCGTGATTTAGACAGGGCGTTCAGACTTCTCCCCCCCCCCCTTTTTCCCCACTAGGGGGATGTCCTGCTGGGGGGGTCTGATCGCCGCCGCTGCCTACTGCCGAGGGGGGGGGGGGGGCTCCTCAAAGCCCCCCTCCGCAGCGATATTCCTCCCTCCTTCCCCTTACCTCCCTCTGGCTTTCTACGGCGCAGGAAGGTTATCCGTCCTGCGCCGGATAGGATGGGCTTTAGCCTATCAGATGCCGGCGATCGCCGATCTGCTGCGCAGCAGCGCCGTATTGATGTAAACAGCGGGGATTTCTTCCCCGCGTGTTTACAATTAGCCTGCGAGCCGCGATCGGAGGATCGCAGGCTATTCACGGAGACACCCTCCGTGAACTGACATGGAACGTTTCCATGTAAAACCACAAACGACCAGCCGCCGCCTATTGGCGTTAGCTGGTCGTTAAGTGGTTATGTGAAGTGAAAATAAACTTCTCCTACCTATTATTAATAATAATAATAATAATATAATAATAATATTAATAAAGTGTCCCTGCGTCTGTCCGTGTGTCGGTGCTTTTTAGCACCGCGCATGTGCAGGAACAAGACGCAGAGACACTGCCGAGAGCCGGAGGAGGGCGGGGCCAGAAGGGTCGGGCGGATTACTGACAGACCTAGCCCGTTTTTAAACAGGTTAAGGTCACTAGTGAGTTAATGATTTGTGGGTGTGGTACTGCTAAGAAATAGGACTTTAGTTACAAAATGTATGAGTCTCATTTTAAGAGTTCAGGGAAAGTTAAGAAACGTCACTTTCTGCTAAAGAGCTTCTCTGAGCTCTACGACTAATTTAGTCAGAGAGCGGTGCTATTTTCTGAAGCACTTCTACATAAAAAACAGTGAAAGAAAACTTCAGATAAGATTTTACTGCAGGAACGTTCAATGGGTCTTTAGTTCTGCTCTGTTCCATAGTTTAAAAGGCAGAGTGTAGTGTGGAAACGGCAACTATTAGAGAATTATGCAATGTTATAACAAAAGCTATATAACTGAAAATGACTCTCTTCTTTGCTGCTAATCTTCTATGAATTATTCATACTACACATACAATTCAGAACAACCAACAAGAATTGGGTGGCCAACATTTTATCAATGGCACCACTCTTTTTTGCAAAGAGGAGAGATGTTGGTAACATAGACAGCTATAGACAATACACTAAACCACCATCTCCATGTGCTTGTACAAAAACTTTATTAGTGGCATGCAAAAATAGCCAGCAGCGGAACAACATTACCCTCCCTTTAAAACCAATTAAAAACCCTGGTCATACAACAAAAGCGTGATTGATTCATCCCCACTGTCACCTTGATAGTTATAATCAGTCCGATCGCCCAACGCAAGCCTATGCCAATCTGACTAATCCACCGCTCAAGCTGACAATTTTGTGGGCCCACCACCGGCGCACACCTCGAGGCACATCAGCTCTATTCAATAGATTCCAGTGTGTCATATCTGACTGTTGTCATTCAATTCACTGCAGAGCACAACCTGTACCAGACAGATGTAGACCAGGCCCTCCCGCTGGTCTACACATGTGAGCGCTCACACTCCTGGAACGCCGAGCGGCGCCCGTGGAATCTCTTGGAGAGAGACGGCAGCAGATTGGAGGGCGAGGTGACGCAGTTGGCATCGGGCTGAGGCGGAGATTACGCGGCCCTGAGTGGAGCTCCCTCGCTGGAAGCAAAAGACTGCTGTTCTGATCGCTCCACTCACCGCAATATGGATGGTGACGTATAGCAGCTGCTGAGACACGGCTGTGTATGTTGAAGTGCTTATAGTTCTGGAGGAATACTGTGATACATCTGTCTGGTACAGGTTGTGCTCTGCAGTGAATTGAATGACAACAGTCAGATATGTGACACACTGGAATCTATTGAATAGAGCTGATGCTGGGACATTGAGACATATCAGCAGTGATCCTGGAACGGCATAGTTTAGAAGCAGAAATACAGCGCTGAGACGGTTGGCCATACATTGAACTGTGTGTGAGTGGAGGCCTCGAGGTGTGCCCCGGTTTTAAATATGACCAGGGTTTTTAATTGGTTTTAAAGGGAGGGTAACGTTGTTCCGCTGCTGGCTATTTTTGCATGCCACTAATAAAGTTTTTGTACAAGCACATGAAGAGATGGTGGTTTAGTGTATTGTCTATACACATACAATTCATAAGTTTTTTCCAATTCATTGTCACTTTAAATGGCTGAATAAACAGCCGCCCTGTCGTTGTGAGGTCACACACCGTTTTCTGGGACTCTCTCATGAGAGGATTTTGAGAAGTATTCCGTAAGGCCGTGCGAAGTTCTCCCATGTGAAAGTTGTGAAGATGAGAAGAGGAAGATGCTCCTGATTACTGAACGTTATTTCAGGTCATCCGCTATGAAAATCTCCTCCATAACCCCAATCTGTCAGATCCGGGGAGAGAGCGGAGCTGTCTGAAGAAAAGCACAGGTTGCAAATTACTATGTGTCATGCATGATTCGCCCACGCCCGCCGATTTACACTTCTCGCTAGTTACTTTCCACCCACTCCCCGTAACCTAGACATCAGTATTGTTCTAAGCCGGTTAATTACCAAGTGCAAACGAACATCTTCACTGTCCCGCACCGTCACCGCGTGGTTAAACCGTCATATTAGCCGACATTTAAACTTGTTTGAATTTAATGCAGAAAAAAAATCCAAAACTATTCATCACTTTTAGCTTTAGTTTGAGTGTGGATGTATTTTGTTAGGTTGTCATCCAGGGAGAAGGGGGTGAGCTGGTTAGCAGTTTTCTCCTCAGACATTTTTGTCCAGCCTGGTGGAGTGGTAGGGGGAATACAGGGCTGGCACAGTTCTGCTTACAGCATTGGGGGATGAGGAGGCGAGTCGATAACAACCGGGTGCTCACTAAAATTGGCTGGGTGGAGCACCTTCTAATAGAACCCGGGGAAGAACGCTGGTTAGGGTTGGGACATCATGTCTAGTTTTGGATATTGTTGGCGTTTGCGGTTCTGGTTAGGGAAAGGCCTCTTTTACACTTAGAGAACCAGAGACATTTGAAAAAAGCTTTTATACATACCTGGGGCTTCCTCCAGCCCCATAAGCCTGGATCGCTCTTACGCCGCCGTCCTCCGCTGCCTCTATCCGTCGGTATCGGGTCCCGTACTTTCAACCAGTCGAGCCAGTCAACGCAAGCGCAGTGCATCACTGCCAGCGGACGCAGCAAATTGTACGCAAGAGCAGGGACTCCCTCCATATCCTGCGCTTGCGTACATTTGGCCACGTCCACCGGAAGTGACGGGACCCGGTAGCGGCGATAGAGGCAGCAGAGGACAACCGCATGGGAGCGATCTAGGCTCATTTTTTACCCAGGCTTCGTCTCTGGTTCCCTTTAAAGGACTATTATCATGAAAGAAGTAGGCAGTTAAAATCTGACAAAGGCCACAGGTTTTTGGCCAGTCCATCTCCTCATGGGGGATTCTCAGGGTTTTCTTTGTTTTGAGCAGCATTTCATGAACAGCAGTGGCAAAGTCTGATTGACAAAATAGTGTACAAGTGAGTAGGAAAGCTGGCTGGTTTCTTACTATTTTGGCAGAAAGACTGCTGTTAAGGAAATGCTGTTGAAAACAATTAAAACCCTGATAAAACCCATGTGGCGATGCACTGGCCCAAAACCTGTCAGTTCTGCCAGATTTTAACTGTCTACTTTTTTTTTTTTTTTTTTTTGCGATGGTGGTCCTTTTACTACCTAAAGACTGCGTCACGCCGATGGGCGTGATCGCGGTGGCAGCCCCAGGACCACCTAACGCCAATTGGTGTCAAGTCCTGGGGCCGGCTATTGCAGGAGATCGTGCATACCTCCACTTGGTAGGCTCCGCCTTCAGTCTCCCAGCGGCGAACGCTGATGGGAGACTGTTAGACGGCAAAACCGCCTTCTTTTTATGTAGTACAGCACTGCAATCTGCAGCAGCGCTGAGCTGGGGACAGCCGTGTGACACGGCTGTCCCCTCTGGGGCACAAGAGAGCGATCGACTTTCATAGGCTGAAGCCGATGACAGCCAATCGCTATGATTGGCTGGTGGGGGGTGGGAGGGAAGCAGAGGGAGAGGGGGAAAAAAATAAATTTATTTTAAAAAAAAATACAATAAATATTTGTAAAAAAAAAAAAAAATTACACAAACAGCATGGGGAGGGGGGGGGGGGGGGGGCGGCTGGGCGGGGTTGGGAGCGATCAGACCCCACCAACAGAGAGCTCTGTTGGTGGGGAGAAAATGGGGAAGGGGTAGGATCATTCGTCGTGTGCTGTGTTGTGCAGCCCTGCAGCTTGGCCTTAAAGCTGCAGTGGACTATTTTGAAAACAATAGCTTGGTCTTTAGGGGGGGGGGGGGGGGGGGGTTAGCACTGTGGTTCTCAAGTGGTTAATCATTTGCTCTGTTATAACTGAAAGAAAACTGATTTTCAAAGTAATCCCCAGGTTTTCCTATGGCAGAGTTCCCCATCTTTTCCACAAAAAAGCACTGCTAAGGAAAAAACACATACTATCGCATACCAATGCATTAAATGTAAAAGGCTCCTTAGGTAATGGGATCTCCCTCCCATTACCTAAGGAGCCTTTTACATTTAATGTCAGACTGTTGGGGTCAGATATTGGTAGAGGGATGATTCTTGTGAGAATATGGTTAGGGTTCAGGCTTGTTGCCACACAGTGTCGGCATGTGTCTTGTGAGATGCTGGCACAGCTGTGATGCCAAAGATAAATAAATAAAAATGCAGCGTGCATTAATTTGTTTATAAACAGGTATAGGTATTGCAGGGGTTAATAAGCTAGGCTGGAGTTAAAACTTAAATGAGGATTAAAAAAAAAAACACTAAATTGGGACCATGTCACTTTATTATTATTATTATTATTATTATTATTATTATTATTATTTTTACTTTTAAAACTTTTTTTATTTTTCTGCTCCCCCCAACTTTATTGAATTTTGATTATTTGCTAGCAGCAATAATTTACAGGAAAGTGCACGTGTGACAGCGGGCAGAAATTTAGTTTTATTGGAGGACATAGATTCTACATCCTAAAACCTACAGCAGCACTAATAACGTAGAATCTACATCCTGAAACAACAAGCAGTTAAGTATCGGTAGAGGGAAGGCAATAGTAAAATATTGGTAAAATGTGCTATCTCTGGCGCCCAGATTACCGCAGGGCCCTTTTTACATGTACACATATTTCCTAACGCTTCATGTTCCTGTGAAATGTGTGAGCTTGATGGCTCGGGGGTCATTGGGACAGAGGAAAATCTCACCAACATGGTCCCAATCTGAGGTCGAGGCTTTGGTAACTTTCTGTACCTATGACACGTGGGTTAAAACAAGGGCAGGGAAAGGAATCCATTAAAGGGAACCTTAACTGAGAGGGATATGGATGTTTCCTTTTAAACAATACCAGTTGCCTGGCATTCCTGCTGATCTCTTTGGCTGCAGTAGTGGCTGAATCACACACCAGAGACAATCATGCAGGTAATCCAGTCTGATCTGCATGCTTGTTCAGGGGCTATGGCTGAAAGTATTAGAGACACAGGATCAGCAGGACTGCCAGGCAACTGGTATTATTATAAAAGGAAAAATTAATATCCTTTCTTAGTTTAGGTTCCCTGTAACCCCCCTGGCGGTATGAAAAATTCCGCCAGGGGGCATCGTAGCAGTTTTTTGTTTTTTTTTTAAATCATGCAGCGAGCCCTGGGCTCGCTACATGATAGCCGCTGCTTAGCGGCATCCCCCCACCCGCTTCGATCGCCTTCGGCGATCTCCGATCAGGAAATGCCGTTCAAAGAACGGGATTTCCTGGAGGGCTTCCCCTGTCGCCATGGCACCGACGTCAGCGACGTCGGGACGTCATTGGGAGTCCCGATCCACCCCTCGGCGCTGCCTGCCACTGATTGGCCAGGCAGCGCTGGGGGGGGGGGGGGGGCGGGCGCGCCGCAACAGATAGCGGCGATCGGGCGCGGGCCGGCGGCGATCAGTGTGCTGGCGCAGCTAGCAAAGTGCTAGCTGCGTCCAGAAAAAAAAAAAATTATGTAAATCGGCCCAGCAGGGCCTGAGCGGCACCCTCCGGCGGCTTACCCCGTGTCCAGCACGGGGTTACCGCTAAGGAGGTTAAACAGTACAATTTTTTTTTTTTTTTTTTTTTTTTTTTTTTAGTGAATGATTGTATTGTTGATCAGATTATTCAGAGTGCTTTGTGAGAACCTGGTTGGCCCAAACGATCGTATTGATCATTTGATAGACCTACGGAGGCTGCCATATTTATTTCCTTTTAAGCAGTGCACATTGCCTGGCTGTCCTGCTGATCCTCTGCCTCAGTGTGATTCAGACACTACCGCAGGACAGCCAGGAACTGGTAGTGTTTAAAAGGAAATAAATATGGCAGCCTCCATATAACTCTGACCTCGGGTTCACTTCAAGCATGTGGCCTGTTCAGTGTCTCTGTTTGTGGCCCCCCCACCAAATCGATGTAAAAAAAATTGCTTGCAAAATTCCTGGTACAGTCAGGTCATCTGGGTGTTTCTGGCCCGAGTGTCTTCTGAAGATAAGAAAACTTGCTGTACGGCTGTGTGGAACGGCAAGACGGTTATACAGTTGTGTTCAAAATGATTCAACCCCCAATGCTGTGTGGAACGGCAAGACGGTTATACAGTTGTGTTCAAAATTATTCAACCCACAAAGCTGTAAAGGGTTTTAGGGAATTTAGTGTACGTTTGTAATTGTGTTCAGAATGAAATCTTACAAGGACTGTTTAAAGAACCAAATGCAACTAAAATGACATCAATTGTTTTTGTAATACAGTATTAAATGTTTTTTGTGTGATTTCTTCATTGACACAATTATTCAACCCCTTAAAGACTACCACTCTTAAGAACAGAGGTTCATTCAAGTGTTTTCGATCAGTTATTGAAAACACCTGTGGATGTTAACGAGCAGCAATCAAGCATAATCAGCACCAATTAGGCAGATTTAAAGAGAATCTGTATTGTTAAAATCGCACAAAAGTAAACATACCAGTGCGTTAGGGGACATCTCCTATTACCCTCTGTCACAATTTCGCCGCTCCTCGCCGCATTAAAAGTAGTCAAAAACAGTTTTAAAAAGTTTGTTTATAAACAAACAAAATGGCCACCAAAACAGGAAGTAGGTTGATGTACAATATGTCCACACATAGAAAATACATCCATACACAAGCAGACTGTATACAGCTTTCCTTTTGAATCTCAAAAGATCATTTGTGTGTTTACCTTCTGTCCCCTGCTTCTCTCATGCACTGAAGTGACAGGTTTCCTGCAGACAGCTCTGCCTGTGCCTGTGTTTGTAATTCCTCATTATGTGTCAGCCAGCTACTTTCACAGCCTAACATAGGAGGATTTTTATCCAGCTCTCTTCTATCACTGATAAGATAGCAGAGAAGCTGCTGGCTTATGTAAATAAAACACACACTGGAGTGTGCATAGAGGAACAGTTCAACACTGAAGAACTTGGCAGCCTTCCAGACACAGGCCGACAAGTCTGACAGGGGAAAGATACATTGATTTATTACAGAGACGGTGATAGTACAAAGTGCTGCAGTGAGCCAGAACAGATTAGAATAGGTTTAGGAACTAGTAGCATGGTAGAAAAAAACGTTGTAATTTTTGTTACAGAGTCACTTTAAAATGACTGTGATACTCAACTCCTTCTAGACCAGGCATGGGCAAACTCTGCCCTCCAGCTGTTGCGGAACTACAAATCCCACAATGCATTTGCTTTAATGAGTCATGACTGTGGCTCTCAGACTCCTGCAATGCATTGTGGGACTTGTAGTTCCGTAACAGCTGGAGGGCAGAGTTTGCCCAGGCCTGGTCTAGACATTTACTGGTGTATTTACAAACATGGTGAAGTCAAGAGATGGTACAGGAAGAGAAGAGGTGATTTCTCTTCACAGGAAGGGCAATGGCTATAAGAAGATTGCAAACATGTTAAACATACCAAGAGACACAATAGGAAGCATCATTCGCAAATTCAAGGCAAAGGGCACTGTTGAAACGCTACCTGGTCGTGGCAGAAAGAAGATGCTGACTTTGACTGCTGTGCGCTACCTGAGGCGCAAAGTGGAGAAAAGTACCCGTGTGACTGCTGAGGAACTGAAAAAAGATTTGTCAGATGCGGGTACTGAAGTTTCAGCTCAGACAAGAAGGCGCTCACTGCGTAATAAAGGCCTCCATGCCAGAACTCCCAGGCGCACCCCCTTGCTGTCTCCAAAGAATAAGAAGAGTCGACTGCAGTATGCCAAAAGTCATGTGGACAAACCACAAAAGTTTTGTGGTAGTGTTCTGTGGACTGATGAAACAAAATTAGACCCATGGATCAACGCTATGTTTGGAGGAGGAAGAACAAGGCCTATGATGAAAAGAACACCTTGCCTACTGTGAAGCATGGCGGGGGGTCAATCATGCTTTGGGGCTGTTTTGCTTCTGCAGGTACAGGGAAGCTTCAGCGTGTGCAAGGTACCATGAATTCTCTTCAGTACCAGGAGATATTGGATGAAAAAATGTGATGCAGTCCGTCACAGACCTGAGGCTTGGGAGACGTTGGACCTTTCAACAGGACAATGATCCCAAGCACACCTCCAAGTCCACTAGAGCATGGTTGCAGATTAAAGGCTGGAACATTTTGGAGTGGCCATCGCAGTCACCAGACTTGCATCCGATTGAGAACCTCTGGTGGGACCTAAAGAAAGCAGTTGCAGCGCACAAGCCTAAGAATGTGACTGAACTGGAGGCTTTTGTCCATGAAGAATGGGCTGAGATACCCGCAGATCGCTGCAAGACACTTGTGTCAAGCTATGCTTCAAGTTTAAAAGCTGTTATAACTGGAAAAGGATGTTGTACTAAGTACTAAGAATGAATGTCACTTGGGGGTTGAATAAAACTAATAATGATGTGAGCACAGAAAAGACATTTGTGGTGATTTCATTATAAATGTTATATTTGTCGGACTTACAAGTGCCTCTTTGATTTAATTGTAAGCAAGATGACTGAAATGATCAAAACCAATGGCACACTGGCCAAAACACTCAAGTTTGAATCATTTTGAACACAACTGTATTTTGCTATCAGTGTATATATTGCAATATTTATCCCTACATAGTTACATCACTATTTTGAATGCTGTAATATCCCCGTGTAGCATTTGAATAATGCTGTAATATCTCCTTTAGCTGTAAATGTGCAGAATGTGAGCACTTTATAAATAAAGCTTAAAGTGACACTGAAGCAAAATAAACTTATGAGATAATGAGATGTAAAAAAGGAACATGCGCTACTAAAATACTAGCTTCTTTTAGCAGTAATAAAACTTTTCTAAAATTCAATAATCCACCCTGTATGCAATCTACACTCGTAACACCCATACAATCACACAGTCAATTGGCCAAACCCACATGACCCTCTAAAGCCATGGAAAAAAAAACTTCTCAATTTCAAAAAAGCAGTTCAAATTCACTGGCAAGATCCGGGGTTTCAACCAGAAACAGCCCTATGTATGCAAGTCCTTGGGCAAAGGATCCAATATGTCCGTGATGGTGATAGCAAAATTTTGTAAAATCTCCACCGCTATAAATAGAGCAATAGGACCGGTCCTTTATGCCTCTAATCAATGATTAGCCTTAAGCCTTTTAACTTCTTGGATGATCGCTACAATAGAAGTCCACTCAGAGTACCTTAAAGAGAATCTGTACTCTAATATTCTTACAATAAAAAGCATACCATTCTATTCCTTATTTTATCCTGTGCCCCTCTGTGCTGTTTCTGCCACTCTCTGCTGCAATCCTGGCTTGTAATTAACAGTTTTAGGCAGTGTTTACAAACAAACTAACCAGCTTCTAATAGGCTCAGCTAAGCATAGTGTGTGAGTCATTCAGAGCCTGCAGGGGGCCTGCAGAGGGTGTGTATCGCTTCTACCAATCACAAGCAGCCCTGCACATTCCACACAATCAAGCCTTAGCCCGACAAACAGGACAGAGGAAAGATACATTGATTTATTACAGAGACAGTGCAGTTAGGAAAGACTGCAGTAAGCCAGAGCAGATTAGAACAGGCATAGGAACTTATAGGATAGAAGAACTAAGGCTGAAAAATTTGTTACAGAGTCTCTTTAAGTAAAGTGCTTGGGTCCTTTTCTTCTACTATCCACGTAGCTGGGAACTTCAGAGCTTTCTTACTCCGGCGGTGCCCGGCAGCCTGCGTCACTTCCTGCTGACAGTTCCAGTGGCGACGCTCGCTCTTCCGGGACTTCACCGCTCCTAGTATCTTTGTTGAAGGTGACGTCACCAAGGAGTCAGCTGAGATGCAGGTCAATGGAGGGAAGGAGAATCATGAATTGTATGTGTAGTACGGATAATTAATAGAACATTAGTAGGAAAGAGAGAAGTATTTTATCTGCATTTCTCGTGATATAGCTTTTCTTTTATTGCATTTATTTATTTATTGTATTTATAAAGCGCCAACATATTACGCAGCGCTGGACGTTAACCTCCCTGGAGGTCAATTAAAACCGCCAGGGGGCAGCGCAGCACTTGAAATTTTTTTTTTTTAAATCGTGTAGCTAGCTACATGATAGCTGCTGTGCAGCGGCATCTCCCCTCCCGATCACCTCAGGCGATCAGACCAAACAGGAAATCCCATTCAGAACGAGATTTCCTGTTTGGCTTTCTCCGTCGCCATGACAACAATCGGGATGACTTCATCCACGTCATGGCGTCGAAGGGAGTCCCGATCCACCCCTAAGCGCTGCCTGGCGGTGATTGGCCAGGCTGCGCAAGTGGTCTGGGGGGGGCGCGGCGGGTAGCGTCGAATCAGCGCGGAGCGGCGGCGACGATCGTGTAGTACACGCAGCTAGCAAAGTGCTAGCTGCTTGTAACAAAAAAAATTGTACAAATTGGCCCACCAGGGCCTGAGAAATCCCGGCGGCTTAGCCCGAGTTCAACTCTGGCCTACCGCCAGGGAGGTTAAGGCTACAGACAATATTTAGGGCAGTTTCGGTTGAATGGGCAGGCCGAAATCCAGATTGCAGTGGGTCTAGCAGCGAGTTTGCATTGAGGTACTGGGTCAGGCGTTCATTCTGTCATATTTTCAGTTTACAAATCACCCTCTATTTTAAACTATAAAACAAAGCAGAGCTAATCACCCCTTGAACTTTCCTGCAGTAAAACCTTATCTCACGCTGTCTCTGTTTCTTTGATGTCTAAATGCTTCAGAAAACACGACTGTATTCACCCAAGTTGGGTCGGGAAGCTCAGAGAAGCTTTTTTGCATACATAACTGAAGTTTCTTAACTCTTTACTGTACTGGAAACCATATGAGACTATTTTCTTTGCTACTAAGGTTCTATATCTTAGCTGTGCTACGCATACCATTCATTATCTCATTAGTTTATTTTCACTTCAGGTTTGGGCTAATAATTATTTTGTGGTCCAGGAAGTAATGGCAGCTCAGTTGGGTATAATCTTCAGTTTCCCTTTCTGAATCGGACGCTGAGAAGGGGCGGAGAATGGAGTATTTGGGATGGCCAGTGATGCAGAGCTCATGCAGGTTTTATGCCTCTTGGAATTCCAGCCTGCGTAAACTTTGCATAAAGATCAGATTATGGGAAACTTATTGACCGTCCCCTGTTAGCTTCCTGCATTATAGTGCCTCCTGTTTACCGTGATCAGGAAAAACGAACAATGTTTATCCAGCTAATAAACTAATCTAATATAAAAACCACTCTTCCAGTTTAGCCTAGAACAGCTGAGGTCTCTGATAAGTTACACCTTCTTTTTCCTTGCAGCCATGGCAACAGTCCAGTTTCTTTTCCCTCTGCAGTGAGTGCCTCCTTTATGTAGGTCTGTGTGTGCAGCTGTAGGGAGTTTCTGATGCCAAATGTCTGATCGCCGCCATTGTGCACCCCACCTTCTCCCCCCTACCCCCACCCCCCAAGATTCAGTTTCACTTGGACTGTCTGAAGAAAGGACAAGTAGATAATGTTTAGAAATGTCTGCTGAAATACTTATACTTCCTCTGAAGGAAGTGGTCTTTCTATGTTCCGCAGATGTGGAGCTACGCTGGGAGAAGAAGAGTTGAGTAGTTAGTAGGTTAATCCAGCTACTAGCACTTTATACTTGTTTGAACATTTTGATGGTTGTATTTGTTGAAAAATGACCTATGTCCTCCAGAACTGCGCATTTCCCACCAATCACTGATCTGTTCCTCTGTGTTTAACTCTTCGTGTCTCCACAGATCGCCAAACTAAGACAGCAACTCCAGCGTACCAAAAACAACACTCGTCACATCAAGGATAAAGACAGCCTGTCACCTATACAAGGGAACCATATAGCAGTCAGTCATACTCAGGTGAGGTCTCCTTCCAGAGAGTGTTCTGACACACTTACCATGTGGTTAAAGGGTACCCGAGGAGACATGTGGCATGAGGAGATAATTGTGTATGTACAGTGCAAAACAAATTAACCAGGCTGTTTTTGTTTTATTTTTCTGGATGAAAGAGTTAATTTTCAGGCATGCAGGTGACAGCTTATGCCTTGTTGGTACCTTGTCAAGAAGATAATAAACATCACTGATAATCAAGCATAAAAGTTTTCCTGGCAGGATACAACTTCTGAGGGCAGGGGAGAGATAAAAACAGGTCAATTTGTTTTTTAACTCTGGGACATTGACTGTCATTGAGCAAAGACAATAAGTCATTCAACGTACTTTATAAATGTTTGAATATAAAAGAAAACCAAGGGATAGCTTTAAAAAAAAAAAAAGAAAAAAAAAAAGGTCTGCGCAGGACACTATTGCGGACGGGAACGTGAGCAGGGATACGTGTGGACAGAGCCGCGCAGGCGCGGTGATTGGTGAAAGCGAAACTAACCGCCGCGGGGGAATGGAGGATCGTTTGGTAATGGCGCGGGCACAGGAGGGCTGCAGGGGGCTGGTGGAAGCCCCAGGTAAGTGAACATTTTTTTTTTGTGTCTTAAGTATCCCTTTAAATCCTTGCAGTTCAGTAGATTCAGCACCTTTTCAAAGTGCGGCAGTGTGATTTGTTTTTGTTAAATCCGAGGTGCATGTTCACTGGAGCGCACGCACCGTATGGTGGGGAACAGTGAGGCGAATAGTACGTTTTGTAAACTACAAAGATAAATAAACTTTCTACTGCTTGAACATGAACAAGGATAGCTGCATTTTATGTATTTGTCACAGGGGGAGTACTCCCATTGTAAAAGACCTAGCCCAGAGATCTGCAAACTTGGCTCTGCAGCTGTTACGGAACTACAAGTCCCACAATGCATTTGCCTCTATGAATCATGTCTGTGGCTGCCAGACTCCTGCATTGTGGGACTTGTAGTTCCTTAATAGCTGGAGAGCTGAGTTTGCAGATCACTGACCTAGCCTGTCTGTCTTAATGCTGCCAGGATCGGGGGGGGGGGGGGGGGCGTAGTCCTTGTGGCATCTCTTGTTGTAAAGCCTTCCAAAGCTCTAGCCGCGATCACGTTGTGTTGCCGCTGCCCGCAAAGCAGGTGGGAGTGACCAGAGCCTTGAAAAAATGGAC
Source organism: Hyperolius riggenbachi (assembly GCF_040937935.1). Lineage (NCBI taxonomy): Eukaryota > Metazoa > Chordata > Amphibia > Anura > Hyperoliidae > Hyperolius > Hyperolius riggenbachi. Next base: position 8,399,341 of record NC_090650.1, read on the forward strand.
AACTGTGCCAATAGAGGGGGCGGAGCTTCACCTGTCCATTAAATTATATGCTGGTGGCTGAGATATTAACCCCGAGACCCAACCAATTCTGGCAGCCTTGTCTCTCTTTATTTATTTTTTTTCACTGGAAGCGTTCTTTAAACAGCAAAGACAGGTCTAAAATATTTTGGACTAATTCATCTTCTCATGGGGATTCCCAATATTTATTTTATGCTCTACAAAAGCAATCGTTGGCCATGCTTTGATTGCTTTATACAAAGAAACTCCTCTACAGGTAGTGCCCGGTTAAAGAGGAACGCCAGTGAAAATAATGTAATACAAAAGTGCTTCATTTTTACAATAATTATGTATAAATGATTTAGTCAGTGTTTGCCCATTGTAAAATACTTCCTCTCCCTGATTTACATTCTGACATTTATCACATGGTGACATTTTTACTGCTGGCAGGTGATGTCACTGGAAGGAGATGCTGCTTGCTTTTTTTTGGGGGGGGGGGGGGGGGCAGTTGGACCCAGCTATAAACAGCTGTTATTTCCCACAATGCAACAAGGCTCCCACAGTGTGATGTCAGTACCTAGGTGCTGACATCACACTGTGGGAGGGGTTTCACCTTAATATCAGCCATACAGCGCCCCCTGATGGTCTGTTTGAGAAAAGGAATAGATTTCTCATGTGTAAGGAGGTATCAGCTACTGATTGGGATGCAGTTCAATTCTTGGTCACGATTTCTCTTTAACAAATAAGATGGGTACTGTAGGTTTGCTCTTAACCGGAATCTGTCGAATCTGTGCCGTCCCTGTCCCCTGCACCCTTCGTGTACCACAGCGAAATGTCATTTTACCAAACGTTTTTCATTTGAATTTTTTTAAAACAACTTTTCTCAAAAGATTTGTATCAGCCATTTGTCTCAGCGGTCGTTGGTAAGTTGGGGGCTACCTGGACTTAGCTGTTTTTGTTTCAGTGCCTCACAACAGCAAGGCATTGGGTAGTGCATTGATCTGCAAACTTGGGCTCTCCAGCTGTTACGGAACTACAAGTCCCAGAATGCATTGCAGGAGTCTGACAGCCACAGTTATGATTCATAAGAGCAAATGCATTGTGGGACTTGTAGTTCCTTACCAATGGAACACATAACCTGCGGGCCTCAGTAACACACACTTCTGTTGGGAGTCACTGATTGGAAAGAGGGTCCATCAAACCTCCAATATAAAGTCCAATTTACGATACCAATCCAGCCCTTTCTCAAGCGCTTGAGAAAGGGCTATACGGCCGAAACGTTGTGCTGATCTGTTTGTGCTATACAACCGCTGCAAATAAATGAAACATTTGTGGAATATTTCCTGGCTTTGATTGGTTGAGTCTGGATTGGTATCGTAAATTGGACTTGCAGTTCCTTAACAGCTGGAGGGCCAAGTTTGCAGATCACTGGGGAAGTGTATTGCCTAAGCATGATGAACAGAGATCGCAGTTAGTGGCTTTTACAAGATGCCTCCCCAGAAGCAGTGACTGTGTAGGAGGCAGAGTCTTCATATGTGAAGGTTTAGGGGGGGGGGGGGGGGGTGGAGTCCGTGGGTGATGCTGCGCACCGAGTCTGACAGTTTTGTGAGCTTGTGGTCTGCTGATACCTCTGCCACAATGAGTTGTTATAAGTTAGGATGTAGCAGCTGTTTGCAGCATGTACAGCAGGAGTTCAGGGAGGGAGAGCTGGACTGGAATGTTATACATTTATACTGGGATAGATTTATGCTGTGATTCTGCACACATAAGATGCCTCGGCTGTGATATACAAGCATGCCCCCTGGACCTGGCACCTCACGCATGGTGTATGTTGCATGCAGTAATTTGTCTGTGCGCTGGGCACATACGCAAACCCTCACTTAGGTCTGGGACCCACTGAAGAGCACGATTGCGCTTTGTGTAGAGGCTTTTGCAGGGACTTCTGGTGCAATTCTGATGTATTTCATAGCGCTTTTTAAAGGGAACCCAAGGTGAGAGACATGAGGCTGACATATTTATTTTTAAACTATGCACATCACCTGGCAGTCCTGCTGGTCCTCTGTCTCCAATACTTTTAGCCATAGCCCTAAAACAAGCTTGCAGATCAGGTGACTGAAGTGTGATTACATGCTTCTTGTGTTATTTAGACACTACTGCAGCCAAATGGATCAGCAGGACAGCCAGGCAACTGGTATTGTTTAACAGGAAATAAACATGGTAGCCACCGTATGTCTTTTACCTCTAGTTCCCTTTAATGTAATCCTGCCGATTAGTAGAGCAATTGTGATTTTCAGTATTGTTTTATGTTGTGGTGGCGGTAGTAAAATTGCTGCAGAATGTCTTTTGTACAGCGATCGTAAAGCATTTTGGATCGCAAACCTTCCAGGAATGCTTCAGGCATGGCGATTTGTGGAAAAAGCAATTGCTCCTGTAGAATGGCCTCCATTATTATTACTTGGTCTCATCGCGGTGGAACAGTCCAGTATGGAACAAGGCATGCAAACTGGTTTTGGAAGCCAACATCCTTCGTTAATTATAATAGGTGCATCTGTTTTGAGTGCAAGATGTGTACCCTGCCTATAATTATGCTCTGCACACCTCTGCTGGTAACCATGCAGATGCAGCCTGTCTTGGGAAGTGACATTATTAACTCTCCCTATTACAGGGGTGTCAAACGCAAATACAAAGTGGGCCGAAATTGTACACTGGGACCAAGTCGCGGGCCACCCTCAGTGTCTACTGGCCACCTTCCTCCCTTATATAGTTCCCAGGTGTCTAGTGGTCCTCACTCCCCTATACAGTTCCCTGGTGTCTAGAGGCCCCCACCCTCCCCTATAAAGTTCCCTAGTGTTTGGTGCTTTCCACTTACCTTCCCATATGCCTTCCCTGGTGGTCTAGGGTGGGCCAAACATAATGCAAAGTGGGAAACCACTTGGGGGCCAAATTTAATAGCTCTGAGGGCCAGATTTGGCCCGCGGGCCGGAGTTTGACATGTATGCCCTATTGTGTGTTTAGTGTTGGCGGCCTGCAGCCCCTCCTGGCTGAGCCATTCTGCTGCGTTCCTCCACGTGTAATCCTGGCTCCACCATGCTGCTGCGTTCCTCCGCGTGGAATCCTGGCTCCACCGTGCTGCTGCGTTCCTCTGCGTGGAATCCTGGCTCCGCCTCCCTGCAGAATAGATGGCTCCAGTTTCCCTGCTCCTTATTTAGCTGCAGGAACAGATTTATGTCTCGGGGGTGTGACGTGTTTGAGGAAGGAGGAGGCGGCTGTGTAACGTCACTCTGCAGGGAGAATACACACTGAAGTCTATATTTATAGCCGCCCATTGTCCGACCTCACACACCGAGCAGCACATGTTGTGTTTGAGCCAATTCCTTTTATTTTGGATACAATGAGGGAATGAGGAAGAGCTCCGATCTCTGTCCGGGGATTTCCCCGCTTATCTCGCCGCTGAATATGACTGGGAATTCCCCAAAGGGAGGATTCTATCGCTGATATTTGTACCTAATCCGGTGTTTCCATTGGGAGGAATTCTTCCTGATTCCTGTTCTGGTGACCTTGGTAAGCTTTTTGAATTAATCCTTTTCGGTGGTCCTGGGCCAGCGGTCACAGTAAATATGAAGATAGACGGCTATAAAAACCTGGATGTAGGATGGGAGACCGATATGGCCATAAAAATTTTAAAAATTTAGTCATTCCACACGAAGCATAACTGTGCTTGTTCTCTTAACCATTTCAGCCCGCGGGTATTTTTCACCTTATGGACAAGAGGAATTTTCACATTTCAGTGCTAAATGCATTATAATGGGAATAAGAGAAAAATAGAAAAAATTCATTATTTCTCAGTTTTCAGACATCACAGTTTTAAAATAATTCATGCTACTGTAATTAAAATGCACACGTTTTATTTGGCCATTTGGCCCGGTTATTGCAACATTTAAATGATATCCCTAGTATAATGTATGGTAACAATAATTTTATTTGGAAATAAAGGTGCATTTTTTCAGTTTTACATCCATTACTAATTTTTAGCCCACAATTTAATAATATATCCTCTTGACATACTTAGTAGAATTACACCTACTGACTTTAGGGAATAATAATTTTTTAATATTTGGCCACAAAATGTCCCCATTGAGCGCTTCCTATTTGCGTACAATATATACGCTATAGGAAGCAATGTGTTGCTACATTGGAACTAAGCAAGTGACGCAGGTATCAATGGAACTTTGCTCCCATTCCTAAATCTATCGATAAGCGGCGGTAAGTGGCAGAAATCAGCGGTGGATCTATTTCAGAATGGACACTGGTTTTGAGCTAAAACGGTGTTCATTCTCGGCGGACATGTACGGATTGGCACAGGGGACTTTTGTCCCCTGCAGCCAAGCCCCCCTGTTTCTGGCAACATCTCGATCGTGGGCATTTGCACTGCACAATCGCCCGCACAGCACCCCGAACTGCAGGGACGTGACTAGTGCATCCCTGCGGCTGTAGCAGCTGCCTCTGGGACGTAAGGCTCAGGTCCTAGCGGCAGTAATGCTTAAAGGACACCTGAAGTGAGAAGAATATGGAGGTTGCCATATTTATTCAATGTTAAACAATGCATATTGTCAGTGTTTGCCCAATATTCATCTTTCCTCACCTCGATTTACATCTTTAGGACCAAGACACACACTGAGCACTTTCTGAAAGCTTTTCTGACCATCAGTGCTGTCTGAGTTTTTCATTTTTTTTTTTTTGTTTTGTTTTTAAATCACAGTGATCACAAATATTTGAAAAATCATGATTGTGGCGATTTCACCGTGATTTTAATGCAAGTCGGTGGGATCAGTGTTTTTTTTTTTTTTTTTTTTAACACTCGGGCAGCGCTGATGTTCAGGAAAGCCCTCCCGGCTAGACCCGGAATCAGACCATGGACTTTCATGCTCCACCTCTCCTGACAGCTGCCTGGTCTTGGCCTAGTGCCTGGCACACACAATACAATTTTCTCATTGGTCGATAATCTCTAGTATATCTGCTACTGATCGATAAAGGGATCAATTTTGTGAAGTACTGATCTCATAATCTATTCCATTATCGATCGAAAGCAGATCGGACATGTTAAAAATGATCAATCCATGGTAAATTTCCAGTCGATCTGATGAGAAAATTGTATCGTGTGTACCAGTTTGGGATTATTTACATCTCATTGAGCATCCCTATTTGGGATACCCGTTTTTTTACATTATTGACTATCCCGGTTTCAGCATCAGAAATGCGACCTTATAATTTATTGCTGTGTATTAGCATGTAACTCCACCCTCCCAGTGATGTCACAGCCTAGGCTATGATGTCATGCAGACTTCTGCCCCAGAGCACTATGGGAGATCAGCTGACGTTGCTGCTCACTACACAGAGGGGGAGGGGGAAACATTCCACAGTGATGCCACTGCCTTGGTAAAGAAGTTCTGGTTTGCACTGTATAAATCCTAGTTTCTGTTGCATTTTTTGATGATAAATTCCCTCCTGTCAGCCTAGTGCAGCTCGCAAGCCAGCCTCCTGTTTTTCTGGTTACACCTTTGTGTATTATTCCGGTGTTATTTCAGCCAAGCAAGTTCCTACCTGTCTGGTGATATCAGGACATGTCTGAAGCTGTGTCTGTCCCGCATGTCCAGCCCTGATAAACCCTCAGCTATTCTGTCAGTCCGTGCCAAAGAGCAGCTCACAGGCCAGTGTTAAGCTAAGTACACACATGAGATAAAAGTCTTTGGAGTATGTAAGAATTCGAAAGATATGAATATGAAAGATCAAAGACCATATTTACCAGGGCTACCAGATTTTGAATACTAACGCTGGATACACAAGATAAATCTTTGGAAAGTGAAAGATCAAAAAATCTACAGAGAATGTTTGTGTTAAAAAAAAAAAAAGTCCACAAAAGAGCCAGACGAAAGAAATGTATCTGTCAATCTTTCAGATTCATCCTGGTGGATCTGATCTGCAGATGAAAGTCTGTAATGCTGGGCATACACTGATGCAATTATACGCCGGATCTCGATCTGGCACGTCCCCGCCCGTCCCTGTGTGCGCATGGATCGATTCCCGCTCGTCCCCGTGGGCGCTTCTTATCTTCCGCTCGTTTTTGTCCCATTGTCCGCCCGCGGAGTTTGAGCGCAGTATCGATCCGGTAGGGTATCGGACACGTCGGAAATGATCAATCGAGCCATCAGCGGCTTGATTGATAAGCAGCAATCCATCTGTGTATGCCCAGCATAAGGCGTGTATGAGATCTCCAGATATTATAGTATATGAATGCATTTTGCAGGAACCGATATTTTGCGTGTTTACAGCATCTTTATGCTGGGAGTACATGTTGCGTTTTTCAGCAGATAGTTTGATAATTTCCAACATGTCCGATCTTTCTTTCGATCGTTTTACTGCTCGATTTCTCATTGAAGTGAATGGAAATTAATAAGAAAAACAAATCGAATGGAGAATCGACCGAAAAAACGCATCATGTATTCCCAGCATTAGAAAGATGAATCTTTCAAACCTCCCTGACAGACCTGCAGTATGTGACAGATAAATTCCTCAGATTGCAGAGATTTTGATCTGATGTGTGTACTCAGCTCGATAGAATGGACTGTGTAGATATGTTCTCATACTACATTGAGGTGGTAAAATTGGTCTGTGATCTTTCATTTTTTAAAGGAATACACGATGAGTGGTTTTGACAGATTTACTTTCCGATTGTTTTTCTGATCACTTTCCATTCACTTCTATGAGAAAATTGATCAGATCGGACCTTTCGGAAATGGTCTATCGAGCCATCTGTCTGCTGAAAACCTCATGGTGTGTTCCCAGCATGACTCTGCAGAACTTGGCAGGTCGTTTTCTGGATATCTAGGCTTCACAAGATGTTTTCCTAAGAAGCTGTGATATACATTATAACCCTGCAGAGGTGAAATCTGGGCTTAATGTGGAAAAGTAGAAAGCTTCCAAGTGCCATAAATAAACCAGTTCTGAAGGACCTTTGAATGGGAGTGAGCGGTTAGTCTGTACAGGGCTGATGGAACATTCTTCTCCATTCTGAGAAGACTGCAAATAACTTGCTGCAGACACTTCTCAAAGCCGTCAATAGCACCTGCAAACCACACCCACTCGTTCTGCTGCCCATAGTCTCGTCTCCTGCTTCCATGAGCAGAACGCTGACCCAAGCAGCGTGCCTGTACAGCGCTTGTTCCTGCAACTGTCTTCATAAAAAATAATTCCTTTTTTGTATAGCGCTTTTCTCCTGTCGGACTCGAAGTGCTTGCGAGGCAGCCACTAGAGCGCACTCAGTAGGCAGTAGCATTGTTAGGGAGTCTTGCCCATAGAACTCCTTACTGAATAGGTGCTGGCTTACTGAACAGGCAGAGCCGAGATTTGAACCCAGGTCTCCTGTGTCAGAGGCGGAGCCCTTAACCATTACACTATCCAACCATCATTAACAGCGACCTTAAAGAGAGCCTGAGGTGGGCTCATAAAATGAAAAAAAAAATTACCTGATCCAGATAGCTGAGCGGATCAGGTAGCCGCAAAAACCGCCGCTCCTGCAGGCCGCCATGGCCCACTTTCAGTTTCGTGGCCTCTGGGTCACCATGCTGCACTGAGACTGTGGGTCTCTCACAGTGTGCAGGGGGAGCGGCAGGGGGCGTGGCCAGGGAGAGAGACCTGCCCAATGGCCGCTCTGGAAAGCCTGCAGGAACGCCCCTGGCGGGTGTTTGGAACAGGGAATCCCTCTCCCCTGTGTTTACCTCCGAGATGGCGACAAATAATGTTGCCAATCTCCGGGGGCTATAGCGCGGCGGTGGGGGGCAGAGAGCGGCAGTGGGGGGACACAGAGGCATGTCGTGAGGCAGAGAACATGTCTCTGTGTCTCATCTGCCCCCCCCTCTTTAAACAGGAACGTTAACTCAGGATTGAACTTCATCCCAATCAGTAGCTGATACCCCCTTTCCCCTGAGAAATCTATTCCTGACCAAAAAGGTCATCAGGGGGGTCTGTATGGCTGAAGTGGGATTTCATGTCAGTGTGTGCGAGGTAAATGTGAAATGGCCAGATATGGCCAGTGAGATGCCAATAATTCAGATTGCATGCAAATTGTATGCCGCTTTGAATTTGGGCCGATTCATCCGGAAGTGCATACATTTTGCATGCAAGTTAGAATTCTCTCGTCCTTGGCCTTCTCCGTAAATCATTATATAACTTTTAGACTTCAGCTGTAATGGAGCGGCGTGTCATTGTTACGCATACTAAAATGTATTTCTCATCTCTTAACCTCCTGGGGGATACAATTATATCGCCCAGGAGGTGGCGCAGCACTATTTTTTAAATTTTTTTATTTTTTAAATCATGTAGCGAGCCCAGGGCTCGCTACATGATAGCCGCTGTGCAGCGGCATCCCCCCACCCCCTCTGATCGCCTCCGGCAATCAAAGCAAACAGGAAATCCCGTTCAGAACGGGATTTCCTGTTTGGCTTCCCCCGTCGCCAACGACGTCGTGACGTCGGAGGGAGTCCCGATCCACCCCTCAGCGCTGCCTGGCACTGATTGGCCAGGCTACGCACGGGGTCTTGGGGGGAGGAGGGGGGGAGCGGCGCGGCACGGCGGGTAGCGGCGAATCAGCGCGGAGCGGCGGCGATCAGTATATACATGCAGCTAGCAAAGTGCTAGCTACGTGCAACAATTATCCCCCAGAGGGTTACGTGATTTTCACAGATGCGTAGTAACCATCTCTCTGGTTTTTTTTTCAGACTTCATCCTCCAAATCCATTCCTGTTCCCACCGCAAGCATCCTGGTACCGAAATCCACCGGCTCCAGAGTCACGTGTAACGTGGAAGGAATAAGCCCTGAGCTGGAGAAAGTCTTCATAAAGGAAACTAGTGAAAAAGATGGAGTCAAGGTAAAGAGAATCCTCCCTCCTGCCACGTTTCTCTGGGGGGTCCTCCCTCCTGCCACGCTACTCTGCGGGGTCCTCCCTCCTGCCACGTTACTCTGCGGGGTCCTCCCTCCTGCCACGCTACTCTGCGGGGTCCTCCCTCCTGCCACGCTACTCTGCGGGGTCCTCCCTCCTGCCACGCTACTCTGCGGGGTCCTCCCTCCTGCCACGCTACTCTGCGGGGTCCTCCCTCCTGCCACGCTACTCTGCGGGGTCCTCCCTCCTGCCACGCTACTCTGCGGGGTCCTCCCTCCTGCCACGCTACTCTGCGGGGTCCTCCCTCCTGTCATGCTACTCTGCGGGGTCCTCCCTCCTGCCTCGCTCCTGCCACGCTACTCTGCGGGGTCCTCGCTCCTGCCACGCTACTCTGCGGGGTCCTCGCTCCTGCCACGCTACTCTGCGGGGTCCTCGCTCCTGCCACGCTACTCTGCGGGGTCCTCGCTCCTGCCACGCTACTCTGCGGGGTCCTCGCTCCTGCCACGCTACTCTGCGGGGTCCTCCCTCCTGCCACGTTACTCTGCGTGGTCCTCCTTCCTGCCACGCTACTCTGCGAGGTCCTCCCTCCTGCCACGCTACACTGTGGGGTCCTCCCTCCTGCCACGCTACTCTGAGGGGTCCTCCCTCGTGCCACGCTACTCTTCGGGGTCCTTCCTCCTCTCACGCTACTCTGCAGGGTCCTCCCTCCTGTCGTGCTTCTCTGAGGGGTCCTTCCCTCCTGCCACGCCACTCTGCGGGGTCCTCCCTCCTGCCACGCCATTCTGAGGGGCCCTCCCTCCTGCCGCTCCACTTTGAGGGGCCCTCCCTCCTGCCGCGCCACTCTGAGGGGCCCTCCCTCCTGCCACGCTTCTCTGTGGGGCTCTCCCTCCGGCCACGTAGCTCTGAGGGGTCTGCTGTGTACGTAGGCTGCCGGGTACAGAGGAAATTAAAACTGTGTACAAAAAACAATGGGCTAAATTTATTTATTAGAGAGACGCCCTTAATTTCGGCAGCCTTTGTGATGTCTGGCGGCTCTGTGTGACTAATGGCGAGAGGGGCACCTCTGATGTCTGTCGCTGCTCCCTGTGAGGAGAGGGGCACCTCTGATGTCTGTCGCTGCTCCCTGTGAGGAGAGGGGCACCTCTGATGTCTGTCGCTGCTCCCTGTGAGGAGAGGGGCACCTCTGATGTCCGTCGCTGCTCCCTGTGAGGAGAAGGGCACCTCTGATGTCCGTCGCTGCTCCCTGTGAGGAGAGGGGCACCTCTGATGTCAGTGGCTGCTCCCTGTGAGGAGGGTGGCACCTCTGTCTGTAGCTGCTCCCTGTGAGGAGGGTGGCACCTCTGTCTGTAGCTGCTCCCTGTGAGGAGGGTGGCACCTCTGTCTGTCGCTGCTCCCTGTGAGGAGAGGGGCTTCTCTGTCTGTCGGTGCTCCCTGTGAGGAGAAGTGCACCTCTGTCTGTCGCTGCTCCCTGTGAGGAGAGGGGCACCTCTGTCTGTCGCTGCTCCCTGTGAGGAGGGTGGCACCTCTGTCTGTAGCTGCTCCCTGTGAGGAGAAGGGCACCTCTGTCTGTCGCTGCTCCCTGTGAGGAGAGGGGCTTCTCTGTCTGTCGGTGCTCCCTGTGAGGAGAGGGGCATCTCTGTCTGTCGCTGCTCCCTGTGAGGAGAGGGGCACCTCTGATGTCTGTCGCTGCTCCCTGTGAGGAGAGGGGCATAGGCACCTTTCCTATTCAACTCCTCCACCCTCATGTGTACCGTACATAATGCACATGAAGCAGGAAGACTGACCTAAATACGTTGTTTTGATTTTTATATTTGCCTCAGCGTTCTTTTTGCTAAACTCGTTGTGGTTGTATCCAGAGTGATCTCCATGTCATTAGGAACTGCTGTATATTAGAAGACTCGTCCTCTAATACACCAATACCAACAAGATGTAATAAAAAGCACCTTCAGCATAGCTGAAGTTTATTTTAAGAGGCCCTGTAGTGACATATAGTAGCATACATTCAATTATTCGGGATACCCACTTTCAGCATCAGTAAAAAATAAATCCTATATCTATGTATTGCTGTATATTTGTATCCCCGCCCTCCCTGTTATGTCACAGCCTAGACATGTTGAACACTGACTGACTAAGTGAATATGGTAAAAAAAAAAAGTTAACTTTATTCATTACATTATTTACAATTTTTTCACTACAGTCCTGGCACTTTTCTACAAGACGCAATTTGAGTCGAAAATTCGTGGCCGTTTTGTGATCACAACAGCCCCGTGATTAATATGTAAATTGCTGTGCTGGTTTCCCGCTAGTGGGATTCGGTTTTCCCTGGAGTGCTATTGCTGGCCTGCACAATTTTTGATGCCACCAAATCGTAATAGTAGAAATAGAAGGAAGCGTGATTACCGACTTTGCATGGGATCGCCTTTCCTAGTGGAAAAGACCCTTGCTCTTTAAAGGGAACCCGAGGTGAGAGAGAGATAGAGGCTGACATGTTTATTTCCTTTCTAATAATGCACATTGCCTGGCTATCCTGCCGATCATCTGCCTCTAGTTCTTTCAGGCAAAGGCCCTGAACAAGCATGCAGCAGATCTGATGTCTGACAAATCTGACAAGATTAGCTGCATGCTTGTTTCAGGTGAGTGATTTAGATCCCACTGACCAGAAAGATCAGCAGGGCTGCCAGGCAATTGTTTAAAGTGAAATAAATATGGCAGCTCTAAATATAGAGCTCAAGGTGACCACTGATTAATTTTGCCAAGCGACCGTTTATGAACGATTCTTTGAATTAAAATGATCGTTTGGGACCACTTAGGACAGAAATATCCTAACCAATCAAATCAAATTAATGAAATCTATCTGATTTTAGGATCGATCGCATCAGTCTGATCTGTTTGGTTGAGATTTTTGTACGTCCGTGGTCCCAAACTATCATTTCCAATCGTTCATACAAATAGTTCATAAATAGTTGTTAGACAAATTCAGGCCCCCTGGAAAAACGCAGAAAAAAACATGCAGTACAGATTAGAAATTGGAATCGCATGTGAAATTCGATTAAAAATCGCAAAACGGAATCACATGTAGTGTGCAAGAGGCCTGCATCGTTAGTGGCCACCTTTACATCTCGAGTTTGTGATTGTACAATCGCTGCAGCTGCTGCTTTGCTCTGGTAGGCAGAGGGGCTCATTCTCATCCTTTGTGTATGCAAGCATTGCCGCTAACACTTGTTTTGCATTTCCACCAATGTATTGTGTGTTTGCATTGTCCGGTTAGGTCACACAGCTGTAGATAGTTTTGTGGAGAAATGCGTGCAGTTAAAGGATACCCAAACTGACATGTGACATGATGAGATAGACATGTGTATGTGCAGTGCCTAGCACACAAATAGGCTGTGTTCCTTTTTCCCCCCTCTGCCTCAAAGAGTTAAATATCAGGTATGTAAGTGGCTGACTCAGTCCTGACTCAGACAGGAAGTGACTACAGTGTGACCCTCACTGATAAGAAATTCCCCTTTTTTACCCCTTTCCTGCTCTCAGAAGCCATTTTCTGCTAGGAAAGTGTTTTATAGTTGGAATTTCTTATCAGTGAGGGTCACACTGTAGTCACTTCCTGTCTGAGTCAGGATTGAGTCAGCCACTTACATACCTGATATTTAACTCTTTCAGGCAGAGAAAGAAAAAAAGGAACACAGCCTAGTTAATTGTGTGCTTGGCACTGTACATACACATGTCTATCTCATCATGTCATATGTCACTTCGGCTATCTTTTAAGCCAATTGGACTGTGTCCCACTGAAAAACACAAACGCACAGGAAAATACATAGAGCATGCATTTTTGTTGTATTTTTATTGTTTTCTGTGCAAATTTTTTTTTTTTTTTTTTTATGAATCCACTAAGAGTTAAAAAAAAATTAGATATTCCGTTGAACACAAAATAAGGGAAAATAAATGTGGGACAGAATTGACTGTGATTGAATTGGTGAATGGGAATGGCCGAGCGGCAGAGGATTTTAGGCCACACAGCTACTACGTTGGTCAGTATTTTTTTTATATTTAGTTTTCACAATACATTTTTGAGTTTTAAACCGGTGAACAGGTAAAGCAATTATAGAATGCTGTAATGAAGCTGACAGTAACAGAGTAGGTAATAGTAATAATAATCATATTGTAAAATAGGGAAAAAAGGGGACAGAGGCGCTTATCGTGACCTTAAAGGGAACCTAAACTGAGAGGGATATGGATGTTTCCTTTTAATCAATACCGGTTACTGGGCAGTCCTGATCCCTTTGGCTGCAGTAGGGCTGAATCACACACCTGAAACAAGCATGCAGCTAATCCAGTCTGACTTCAGTCAGAGCACCTAATCTCCATGCTTGTTCAGGGGCTGTGGCTAAAAGTATTGGCAACACAGGATCAGCAGGAGAGTCGGGCAATTGGTATTATGTTAAAAGGAAAAATCCATATTCTTCTCAGTTTAGGTTCCCTTTAAGACTGCACTGTGTGTACTCCTGTTCGTTATTCCCTGAGGAAGCGATAATATACCTGCGAAACGCATTGCACTGTCTGTTGGAGTATAGAAATACATTTTCTTGTATCTGAATCTACAGTATCCTGTCTACTTTGGGGAGGTGCGTCCACCCCCGCCTCCCTAAGAATTTTATAACTTTTAGATATATGCTTTTTTATTCTTTTGGCGCCTCTGGTCTCTCTACCATTTTGTAAAATAACACAAGCGGGTTTTACATTGTTCAGTTACGTGAGGGGAAAAAATACATAGGTAACCGTAAAATGTGCTCTAGCTTATGATACTTATTTCTATATTAATGACCAGACACTTGAGGTCGTTTCCAAGGGGTTAAATACAAGGGGTTTATTTACAAATATACATATGTACAAGTTAGATCATACGGAGTATGTGTCTCACATAATGGCACTATATACCCTATGCACAGTCACACACTTGCATTAGCTGAGCCCCTTTCTGTCCCACAGTCCATGTCAACATTCCAAGAGAGAGAGAGCTTCACAAGCATTGTCTTATATCTGGAGACCACAGGAATAGAGACCCCTCCTCTGTGTTATACCTTAATAGTTCCTGCCCTTAGCAGCTGGGGGAGGATAGGAACCTGTTGGGGTGGTTGTAGCAGTTGTCCACTTGCAGTTAGCACAGCCCTTCGCCATTCCAGATTAAGCAGCTCCTCAATCCTGGTTGTAGAGATGATTTGGTTTCAGTTGAAAGAGGACATGTCCTTCCCAGAAACTCTTGTGTTGCCAAACCAGATAACTCAGTTTCCTCTCACCTTGGGTAGCCAATTCCTCAATGGCCATTTGGGGGGCTGGGGTCAGTGTCTGAGGCCATTGTCTTTGTTGTGTTATTTACTCATATGCAGATGTGTGTAGTTCTAAAAAGTCATTTATGAAACGCAGGCTTTGCACAAGGCCCCGGCTGATCAACTAGATTCACTGCAAATCTCTGATAGCAACATAAATGTCCAGACATACTTTTCCATTAAGGCACACATGGAAATACACCGTTTATACTGAAAAAATACAACAGTAACCAACTTTTGAGTAAACTCTGTAACACCAGAAAGTAAAGGGTACCTTTGTAGCGGGCATTGCCTACTTATTAGAAATAACTGTGTTTGCGTTAGAAAGTCATTGGTCAGTATTTAACGGGACACGAGTGGTAGGTGGGGAGGAGTCAGCATAGTAGTCGGTTTGTAGTTTCGGGGATTGGTTTTCCATTGTTCCTGTACTCACGTCTGTATCTCACCGCACTGTTCGTAACTTGCTTCCAGCGCTCTCCTGGCTGCGGTTCCATTCCAGTGCTAGATTATATCTGGTTTGGGGGGTGCATGTGGCGGCTGCACAGTTCTGCCATCTCCCCTAGGCTCCAGGCACACACGGTAAGGTGACTGACCTCCTGTATGGGTAACGCTGGCTTTCTAGGGCTGTGCGGCGTTCGTAGAAATCTTGGTGCGGCTGGAGAAGGCCTGTAGTCACACTGGGACGTGAGCATTTAGGACATCCTACCCTGTAAAGCTTGGTTCACACTAAAGGTGCCCATACATCTAGTAATTTTGTGCTCTATTGACCATGCCATTCCATCATTTTATAAAATCTGATGAAAATCTGTGCCGCGCCATGTCCACTCATTTGATGATTTGACTGAATACATCAATTGGACACGCTAGATCAGGGGTCTCAAACTCGCGGCCCGCGGGCCATTTGCGGCCCGCGATACAATATTTTGTGGCCCCAAGGCCCCAGAGCTTGTAGGGGCCCCCAGTGGCTACAAGAGGAAAAAAATTTTTTTCAAATCGGCCTTATAGTTTTTGAGAAAATCGATTTTAAAGTTGCAAAGGAAAAAAATACACATTTAAAAACCCGCCGACTTTAATGGTTAATAGCAAATCCACCTTAAATGCTAGAAACCCTAAATTTGCAGGATATGTTAAGGAGATCATTAGGAATAAGAGGAAAAAACAATTTTTCAAAAAGACCTTATAGTTTTTGAGAAAATCGATTTTAAAGTTTCGAAGGAAAATAGTATACTTTTAAATGCGGTAAATGTCACTTTTAGTAGCAAGCCTAACGGTAGTGTAATTTTACATGTATCAAAAGAAAGAGCAATACATTTCCTGACAGTTTCCAGGGGGTCCATACGCAGCCGCAGCGCTTTGGCCAGGTATCGCTATACAGCCGTAATATGGCTGTATGAAGATTCCTGGCATTTTTTCCTATTTTCCCAATTTTTTTTTTTATGTTTAGAGTGGGCGGGCAGAGGCGGCGATCCGCCGCGATTGACGTCAGGAGGGGCAGAGCTGAAGCTGAAAGCTCTGCCCCTTCCAGGAAATGCCGGCGGATTGCCCCCGGGGCAATTTGGGGGCTCTGCAGCCCTCGTTTTGCGGCGGGGACACGTGAACTCCCTTATGCGGCCCAGCCTCATCCTGACTTTGCCTCCTGCGGCCCCCGGGTAAATTGAGTTTGAGACCCCTGCGCTAGATAATCTTGTTGATAAATGGCCAATCAGGTAAGCGGCAGTAACGGCATGTGATATCACGACTGACATACACAATGGACCCCCGGCCGCTGTCCCGCCAGTGTGCGGTGTAAATTCTTGTCTGGGGGGGGGGGGGGGGGGGGTGGACCGTGGACCCGCCGTCATTTGTAAATATCAATGTCACCTCTATGCACCTGGCTGAACTCTTTTCATAGAGATCTTTCTATCATGTTGGATCGATCCTTTTGATCGATTCAGCAATAAATCAATCAAAATGATTAATTGGGCAGAAATGCTGCGAGATCGATCTTTATGATCATTATGATCAATTTGGTCGGATAGCAATGCCACAAATCAATGTATGGGCACCTCAAGTCTTCAGTATATGCTAGCTAGGGTGGAGTTTCAGCTGTGTAACCTATAAGCAGCTTCAATAGAGTTATCTCGTATGAGATAAGTGTGCTGCTTTTGGCCTCAGTCTGCAGAACTCGTTGTGCTGTAAATTCTTGGAATGCTTTGATCTCTCTACTAACAGAAAATATAGAAACTGAAAGCAGAAGTCCTCGGTTATTGTCTCACACTGCCCCCTTGTGACAAGTGGCCATAAACACACATTGCAGAAGTACTAATTAGGAGCAGGGAAATGTAACAAATGGCAAATAAAAATGTACTAAAATAAATTGACCTGGAGCACGTGCAAGCCTCGAAATCAATTGGCGGTTAAAAGGTTAACATACTGGTTTTGACAGGTTCTCTTTAGAACATGTAGCTGTGGGTGTGCTGGGTCTGTTTTCTCTGTGCAGTGGTTATTTTTGCTCCCTTGTTATCTAGTATTTTCCCTCCTCCTCCTCTGCTTCTTCCTGTCCTGTTACTGGATAATTCCACTTGTCCTCCCGTCCACCCCCTGCAGGAAGAACTCCGACTTCAGAGCTGGTTTCCCTCCTCCTCCTCTGCTTCTTCCTGTCCTGTTACTGGATAATTCCACTTGTCCTCCCGTCCACCCCCTGCAGGAAGAACTCCGACTTCAGAGCTGGTTTCCCTCCTCCTCCTCTGCTTCTTCCTGTCCTGTTACTGGATAATTCCACTTGTCCTCCCGTCCACCCCCTGCAGGAAGAACTCTGACTTCACAGCTGGTTTCCCTCCTCCTCTGCTTCTTCCTTATTATTATTATTATTATTATTATTTATTGTATTTATAAAGCGCCAACATATTACGCAGCGCTGGACAATAAATATATACAATGATACAAGGATGACATACATAGAGTTATACACATAGAACAAAGTTATACATACAAATTGTACAAAATACATGATCATGCAATATGGGCAGGTTAGGTAGGCCCAGTAATACAAGTACAGGCTGTCATAGGACAGGAGCACATGATCCTGTAGATTACACTAGGGAGTGGAGGACCCTGCCAGAGGCTTACAATCTAAAGGGAGGGGTGGAAACACTAGGGGGGGCTGTTAAATATTCCTTAGAGAGTTACTGTGTGGTAGGAGGTGGGTAGGCCATCATAAAGAGGTGGGTTTTGAGGGCTTGCTTGAATGTGTTGAAAGAGGGAGCAAGTCTGATGGGTGGTGGAAGGGCATTCCAGAGGGTGGGGGCAGCTCTTGAGAAATCCTGCAGGCGGGCATGGGAGTGTGAAATGCGCGGGGTGGTGAGGCGAAGGTCGTTGGAGGAACGGAGGGGGCGACCTGGTGTATACTTGTGAACAAGCTGCGAGATGTAGGTAGGGCATGTTTTGTGCACAGATTTATACGCCAGGCATAGAATCTTGAAACTTATCCTGAGACGGATAGGGAGCCAGTGCAGGGATTCACAAAGGGGAGATGTGGATGCAGAGCGGTGCGAAGAATGGATGAGTCTTGCAGCCGCGTTCATCACTGATTGAAGGGGGGCAGTGCGTTTCAGGGGGAGGCCAGAAAGGAGTGAGTTACAGTAATCAAGGCGGGAGATGATGAGGGCATGGATGAGCAGTTTGGTCGTGTCCGGGGTTAAGAATGGGCGGATCTTGGAGATATTACGGAGGTGGAAATTGCAGGCTCTTGTGATGTTTTGGATGTGTGGGATGAAGGAGAGGTCAGAGTCCAAGGTGACACCCAGGCAGTGGGCCTGGGAGGTAGGGAGAATGGTTGTGTTGTCGATTGTGAGGTGGAAACCTGGGATGGGTGCAGCAGCATGGGGTGGAAGGATCAGGAGCTCAGTTTTGTCTAGGTTAAGCTTTAGGAACCTAGCTGACATCCAGGAGGAAATTGCTGAGAGACACGAGGAGACCTTGTTTATGGTGGTGGCTGAGAGATCGGGGGTATGGAGGTAAATCTGAGTGTCATCTGCATAAAGGTGGTAATTGAAGCCCAGGGAGGAGATAAGCTTGCCAATTGAGGAAGTGTATATGGAGAAAAGAAGGGGGCCTAGAACAGAGCCCTGGGGGACCCCAACTGAAAGGGGGGCAGGAGTTGAGGAGGAGCCATTGAAGGAAGTGGTGAAGGAGCGATTGGATAGGTAGGAGGAGATCCAGGCCAAGGCAAGCCCATGGATGCCCATGGACTGTAGTGATTGGAGGAGGAGGGAGTGGTCAACAGTGTCAAATGCTGCAGAGAGGTCAAGGAGGAGTAGGATGGAATAACTGCCTTTGGCCTTGGCAAGGGTAAGGTCGTTGACCACCTTGGCGAGGGCTGTCCTGTTACTGGATAATTCCACTTGTCCTCCCGTCCACCCCCTGCAGGAAGAACTCCGACTTCAGAGCTGGTTTCCCTCCTCCTCCTCTGCTTCTTCCTGTCCTGTTACTGGATAATTCCACTTGTCCTCCCGTCCACCCCCTGCAGGAAGAACTCCGACTTCAGAGCTGGTTTCCCTCCTCCTCTGCTTCTTCCTGTCCTGTTACTGGATAATTCCACTTGTCCTCCCGGCCACCCCCTGCAGGAAGAACTCCGACTTCAGTGCTGGTTTCCCTCCTCCTCCTCTGCTTCTTCCTGTCCTGTTACTGGATAATTCCACTTGTCCTCCCGTCCACCCCCTGCAGGAAGAACTCCGACTTCAGAGCTGGTTTCCCTCCTCCTCCTCTGCTTCTTCCTGTCCTGTTACTGGATAATTCCACTTGTCCTCCCGTCCACCCCCTGCAGGAAGAACTCCGACTTCAGAGCTGGTTTCCCTCCTCCTCCTCTGCTTCTTCCTGTCCTGTTACTGGATAATTCCACTTGTCCAGCCCCTGCAGGAAGAACTCCGACTTCAGAGCTGGTTTCCCTCCTCCTCCTCTGCTTCTTCCTGTCCTGTTACTGGATAATTCCACTTGTCCTCCCGTCCAGCCCCTGCAGGAAGAACTCCGACTTCAGAGCTGGTTTCCCTCCTCCTCCTCTGCTTCTTCCTGTCCTGTTACTGGATAATTCCACTTGTCCTCCCGTCCAGCCCCTGCAGGAAGAACTCCGACTTCAGAGCTGGTTTCCCTCTTGCCATGACCCAGAGCTGTGTGTTTTATTTCCCGGTTTGGTGTGGGAGTTTTCCCTGCCGTCACCCTCACCGTCTATAAATACATCTCTGGCTTTGCTGTTTTCTGGAAGTAAGAAAGCAAAACAATCTATATATATAAACTGCAGCTGAGTCGCGATTTAGACAACATTGTGTTCAGGTGTTAAAGAGGAACTCCAATGAAAATAATGTAACAAAAAAAGTTCTTTCTTTTTACTATAATTATGTATAAATGATTTAGTCAGTGTTTGCCCATTGTAAAATATTTTAAATCCCTGATTTACATTTATTACATAGTGACAGTTTTACTGTTGGCAGGTGATGTAGCTGCTGCATGCTTTTTTGGCAGTTGGTAACAGCTGTAAACAGCCATTTCCCACAAAGCAGCGAGGTTCCCAGACAGGAAACTGCCAGGAGTACCACGGTCCTCAGAGTATCTTGTGGGAGGGGTTTCACCACAATATCAGTCATACAGCGCCCCCTGATGGTCTGTTTGAGAAAAGGCAAAGATTTCTCATGGGAAAGGGGGTATCAGCTACTGATTGAGATGAAGTTCAATTCTTGGTCAGAGTTTCTCTTTAAGTTTGAAAGTTTAGCGAGTGAGCTCGGCTCCCCCCTGTGGCTTGTTGTATCGTGATGCCCGAACATTCCGAGAGGCAGGAGAAACGCTCGCCGTGTAGATCGGGACTTAAAACCAGGGCTGTGGAGTCGGAGTCGGCAATTTTGGGCAATCGGAGTCGTTGATTTCATAAACTGAGTCAGTTGGGAGTCTGATGATTTTTGTACAAAATCCACAGCCCTGTTAAGTATTAGACTAAGGAGTCGGAATCGAGGAGTCTGAGTCGGGGCCATTTTGGGTACCCAAGGTCGGAGTCGAGGAGTCTGAGTCGGGGCCATTTTGGGTACCCAAGGTCGGAGTCGTGGTTTCATAAACTGGGGAGCTGGAGTCGGAAGATTTTTGTACCGACTCCACAGCCCTGCTTAAAACCTGTATTATAAAATCGGGACACAGCCCTGCAACATAATCCCGACATCCTGAAAGTCGTTAATGTGAATTTATACTATTTAAAAAAAAAACAACTGATCTCCGTAGACCTAATCCTAAATTTCATGTTCTAATTTTGGTTTCCAAGGTTAAAAAAATCTAGGTTTGAAAATTAAAGGACGTGAGAGGGGTATGGAGGCTGCCATATTTATTTATTTTTAATCCATGCTCATTGCCCGGCTGCCCTGCTAACCCTCTGCCTGTTTTTAGCCAGAGCCCCTGAACAAGCATGCAGATCAGGTGCTCTGACTGAAGTCAGACTGGATTGGCTGCATGCTTGTTTCCGGTGTGTGATTCAGCCACTACTGCAGCCAAAGAGATCAGCAGGGCTGCCAGGGAACTGGTATTGTTTAAAAAAAAATACGTATGGCAGCCTCCATAGCCCTCTCACATCAGGTGTGCTTTAAACTGTCTCACTGACATCTGGTGCTGCTCTGTTTGTGTAGCTCCCATACAGAGTAACGATGACCTATTGAATGTATAAAAAGACATCCAAGCTCATTATACTGCTTCTACAGCACTGACCCCGTTCACCTGTAACTCCTCCCTCTCCTCCTTCTGCCTTGCTGGCCTGAGTGATGCTCCTGTCATCTCCATCTACCACTGTTCCAGTCCGCTCTGTCCCCTCAGACTTGCTCTGTGTCCGCTCTGCAATGTAGGCCCCAGCGCAAAGTGTTCATTTCTCCTCTACTTATATTGGTTCTCAGTTAAGAAAAATGTCGTGCTTTCAGCACTGGAAAAAAAAGCCTTCTCTGCCCTGCTCCATACTCTACCTGTTACCCCATTTTTCTCTTTTCCGTGCGCCTCCAAAAGAGGAACTGTTGTGAAAATCTTAAGATTTAAAGGGGAACTGAAGTAAGAGGTATACGGAGGCTGCCATATTTATTTCCTTTTAATCAATACCAGTTGCCTGGCAGCCCTGCTGGTCTATTTCTCTGCAGTAGTATCTGAATAACATCAGAAACAAGTATGCAGCTAGCCTTGTCAGATCTGACTTTAAAGTCTAGAACACATGATCTGCTGAATGCTTGTTCAGGGGCTATGGCTAATAGTATTAGAGGCAGAGGATCAGCAGGGCTGCCAGGCAACTGGTATTGATTAAAAGAAAATAAATATGGCAGCCTCCGTATACCTCCTTACTTCAGTTCCCCTTTAAAACATATACAAATAAGAAGTACGTTTCTTCCTGAGTAAAATGAGCCATAAATTACTTTTCTCCGATGTTCCTGTCACTTAAAGCAAGTAGTAGAAATCTGACATTTGCAACAGATTTTGGACTAGCCCATCTTCTCATGGGTTTTTTTTTTAAAGCACTTAGTGAATGGCAATTGCTCCATCCAACTGCCAAAAAAGTGTACAGCGAGCAGAGAGGCTGGCCAACATCTTTGTATAAATCTTTTTCAGGGAATGTCTTTATAAAGAATAAAGGCCATGCTGAGAATCCCCCATGAAGAGATGGACTAGCCAAAACCTGTCAGTGCTGTCACATTTCTACTACCTACTGTAAGTGACAGCAACATAGGAGAAAAGTAATTTATGGCTCATTTTACTCTGGGAGAAATGTACTTCTTATTTGTATGCGTTTTACATTTTCAGATTTTTGCGACACTTCCTCTAAATGACCTGAGTGACTTGTGTACCAGTAGACTGACACAATATCTCCATGCCGCCGGGCGCTCTAGTAACTGGTAAGGGGTTAGCGCAGAGGTTGGGGTTCGTTATAAAGATTCTGTTTTTGCCAATGGTCCTTCCTGTCCTATTACACTAATGCGCCAGTTTTCTTATGCAAGGTTGCACCTGGCAGATCTATTGTTTTCTATGTAAATGGTTTGATAAAGTTACAAGCATGACCATCTGTATTTTCCTCCTTCCAGACTCTAGATATACCGGACGGACGGCGAGCTCCGTTACCCTCCACGTATCGCAGCAGCAGCACGCGCAGCATCGACACGCAGACGCCCTCCGTGCAGGAGCGGAGCAGCAGCTGCAGCAGCAACCACTCCCCGTCTGCATCTCCGTCATGTCCCCCCGGCTCCCAGGAAGGCAGCCCCTGCTCCGCAGACGACCTGCTCTTCGATCGGGACAAAGGTGAGTGCACTAGAGAACCGTCCGTCTGTCATGTGATCAGTGTGTGTCGCCTGTGCTGCTGTCATGTGATCAGTGTATGTCGCCTGTGCTGCTGTCATGTGATCAGTGTATGTCGCCTGTGCTGCTGTCATGTGATCAGTGTGTGTTGCCTGTGCAGCTGTCATGTGATCAGCGTCTGTCGCCTGTGCTGCTGTCATGTGATCAGTGTATGTCGCCTGTGCTGCTGTCATGTGATCAGTGTATGTCGCCTGTGCTGCTGTCATGTGATCAGTGTGTGTTGCCTGTGCAGCTGTCATGTGATCAGCGTCTGTCGCCTGTGCTGCTGTCATGTGATCAGTGTGTGTTGCCTGTGCAGCTGTCATGTGATCAGCGTCTGTCGCCTGTGCTGCTGTCATGTGATCAGTGTGTGTTGCCTGTGCAGCTGTCATGTGATCAGCGTCTGTCGCCTGTGCTGCTGTCATGTGATCAGCGTCTGTCGCCTGTGCTGCTGTCATGTGATCAACGTGTGTCGCCTGTGCTGCTGTCATGTGATCAGCGTCTGTCGCCTGTGCTGCTGTCATGTGATCAGCGTCTGTCGCCTGTGCTGCTGTCATGTGATCAGCGTCTGTCGCCTGTGCTGCTGTCATGTGATCAGTGTCTGTCGCCTGTGCTGCCGTCATGTGATCAGTGTCTGTGGCCTGTGCTGCCGTCATGTGACCAGTGTATGTCTGCTGCTCTGTGTCACGCCTCTGTCATGTGATCAGTGTGTTGTCTGCAGCTCTGTCACACGTCATGCTTGCTTTTCCTCACTGTTTGCCTCTCACAAATCTCTTCCATAGACCTCCTGTGTTAGGGGGAGACTCTGGTCACAGACTTGGGGGTGGCCAGTTTGTCCTCATCACTAATCCGTAGTTACAGCTACAATTAACACTAGTGAACTGCTAAGCTGACGTCTCTGCAATATCTTCCTTCACCGCACTGCAGAGATGATTTACTGAAGAATAATATAAGGAATTCAGCAAACTTGGATTTTTCTATTTGGCCCTTTATTCAATTCACATTCTCTCCTGGATGATCTTTTCACATCTAATCATTAAATGCCTTTTTAAAGGACACCTGAAGTAAGAGGTATACGGAGGCTGCCATATTTTCCTTTTAAGCAATACCAGTTGCCTGTCAGCTCTGCTGGTCTATTTGGCTGCAGTAGTGTCTGAATACCATCAGAAACAAGCTTGCGGCCTGCAATTGAAGTATGACTGTGTATTTAGTTGGACTTCAGTTGGAAACCTCTGCATGCTTGTTCCGGGTCTATTGGCAGGGAACTGGTGGTGTTTAATAGGAAATAAACATGGTAGCCTCCATATCCCTCTCACTTTAGGGGTCCTTTAAACCCCCCACAAGCAAGACAATACCTGACAGTACTTTTCCCCACTTTGTAGTACTTTTTCAATTGCTGAAAGTGCTGAAAAGTTATATTAACCAGAAGAGAGGTTTGCCTTCTTAAAACAGAAGGAATTTGCGATAATTCAGGTTGGCGTGAGCTCTGAGATGTCTCCCACAATGCATCACTGCTGAATATATGCAAATCTTCTCTTTGTCATCCCTGATAGCTAAACACACCTCCAGAACCGCGGGAATGGCGATGGATTCATGTGGCTTCATTAACCTTTTAACGACCAATCCACGCCAATTGGCACGGACGCAGCGGCCGCCCCAGGATCTCTCAACGGCAATTGGCGTGAAGTCCTGGGGCGTGGCTGCTGCTAGGGGACTGATAGACAGTGATACCGCCGTCTACTTACACTGTACAGTGCTGCGATCTACGGCCGCGATGTACTGAGGACAGCCATGTGACACATGTCCCCGTGGAAGGCAAGAGAGCGATCGGCTGTCATAGGCTGATGTCTACGACGGCCGATGGCTGTGATTGGCTGGTGGGGGGGGGGGGGGGGGTAAGAAAAAATAGATTAAAAATAGAAATATTTATTAAACAAAACATAAATAAAAATACACAAACATGCCGGGAAGGATCAGAACCCACCAGCAGAGAGCTCTGTTGGTGGGCAGAAAAGGGGGGGGGATAACTTGTGTGCTGAGTTGTACGGCCCTGCAGCTAGGCCTTAAAGCCGCAGTGGCCTAATTTGTAAAAAAAAATAGCCTGGTCACTAGGGGGGGGAGGGGGGGGTAGAAACCGGCGGTCCTGAATAGGGGGGGGGGGGGGTAGAAGCCGGCGGTCCTGAAGCGGTTAAACAGAAGATGAAACAACATCTCATAGGAGAAAACCTAGTAGAAAAACGTAAATTGAATAAAGGCAAAGGTGAGAAAAGTTGGTCCCCAGGGTCATATCAGAATATAGCAGTGGTTGCTGTGAATATAGCAGCGGTATAGCAGTGGCGTTGCATGTGACCACAAATGGCACAATTTATGGCTGTGTATCTCGACGGGCAAGAAGGGCGCCTCCATAGGTTGTAATGTGTATTACGGCTATAGCGGCCCTCAGCGGGTAATTTGGGTGCTGGCAACAGACAGAGCCCAAATTATGAGAAAAACGGTGCAATTTAGCTGCCAGCAATAGCCTCTTTCCTCTGAGTCCACGGCGGCCTAGAGGGGGAATAGTAATTATCGCCGCCGGGACTTTTCCAGGAGCGGGGTGAGCTGTTTTTTGGCTTCACCCTGCCCCCAAATTTGCCGCTGCTGTTTTTGGATGTATGGGAGAGTGTAGCTTAATTCATGGCCCATTCAGTGCTCCTCGCTACATTCTTATATGACCCCGGTGAGCTTGAACGCTTTTGACTTCTGAAAGCAAAGACTTTTAAAATCGCTAAATCCCGTCCACCGCTGTTCTCCATCTTTAGTAAATCAGGTCTGGTGTGTGCCTATCTGTCTTGTAGGTTATAGATACTAAAACTAACACCAACAGCGTACTTCTTAATATCGCCATATGCTTCTCGGAAACTGTAATTGTGAACCATACCACAAAGATCACTGTGATATTAATTGCCTCTGAAGATCTGAACACAATCCAGTGAGCTGGCGCCATGCTGCCTTTTTCAGCACAGAAGGACACGCTGAATTCACTGGAAATTCTGTTCTGGCGGGATTGGACTTCCGATGACCCTCCGAAATCAGTAGGGCCACCTCTCTGGCCACGTCGGTCAGTAATGGCCAGAGGTGACCAGCGAAGTGCTGAGAATTAGAGTTTGGAATTGCACCAACCCAATCAAAGATATATCTCTTTCAACAGTCACAAAAAGTTTAACATGGTCAATATTTATTATGTATTTATTGTAATTATAAATCCCCAACATTTTATGCAACGCTGGACATTAGTTACAGACAATATTTTAGGGCAGTCGAGATCACACAGCACAGTATGTGTACCAGGTAATGCTTAGTCACTGGAGGGGAGCATGGAGATCACACAGCACAGTATGAGTACCAGGTAATGCTTAGTTACTGGATGGAGCATGGAGATCACACAGCACAGTATGAGTACAAGGTAATGCTTAGTCACTGGAGGGGAGCATGGAGATCACACAGCACAGTATGTGTACAAGGTAATGCTTAGTCACTGGAGGGGAGCATGGAGATCACACAGCACAGTATGAGTACAAGGTGATGCTTAGTCACTGGATAGGGGCATGGAGATCACACAGCACAGTATGAGTACAAGGTAATGCTTAGTCACTGGAGGGGAGCATGGAGATCACACAGCACAGTATGAGTACCAGGTAATGCTTAGTTACTGGATGGAGCATGGAGATCACACAGCACAGTATGAGTACAAGGTAATGCTTAGTCACTGGAGGGGAGCATGGAGATCACACAGCACAGTATGTGTACAAGGTAATGCTTAGTCACTGGAGGGGAGCATGGAGATCACACAGCACAGTATGAGTACAAGGTGATGTTTAGTCACTGGATAGGAGCATGGAGATCACACAGCACAGTATGAGTACAAGGTAATGCTTAGTCACTGGAGGGGAGCATGGAGATCACACAGCACAGTATGAGTACAAGGTAATGCTTAGTCACTGGAGGGGAGCATGGAGATCACACAGCACAGTATGTGTACCAGGCAATGCTTAGTCACTGGATGGAGCATGGAGATTAGGCAAGTGGAGTTCACTCAGATCCATAGTAATGGAGGTGCATGATCAGGTATGAGACATAAGGAGGAGGACCCTGCCCGAAGGCTTACAATCTAGAAGAAATAAATATGTCCGCCTCCATATCACTCTAACCTCAGGTTCCCTTTAAATGGTCGAGCAGCAAACTTAGTGTGGGACCCACCGGTGGTGCTTTGCAACAGATTTCCAAAATCAGAAGTCTGTGGTTTCAGGAGCGATCGCGACGTGGCTCTGTAGCCACTAATGCCATCGCTTCCAAAATGTTGCAGGGATTTGTAATCGCTCCGCTATCACAATACTGGGTGTGGGACCACCCCTATAGGGTTAAACTGTTATAGTGTGGGAAACCGGTGATCTAATGGCCAGCCCTGCTCCTCTGCCACACAGATCTCCCCTAACATCACCTAGGCCACAAAACGCCTCACATTCCAGGCTGCTGATCTAATGACCCCGCCTCTGCCACACAGATCTCCCCTAACATCACCTAGGCCACAAAACGCCTCACATTCCAGGCTGCTGGTCTAATGGCCCCACCCCTCTGCCACACAGATCTCGCCTAGCATCACCTAGGCCACAAAACACCTCACATTCCAGGCTGCTGATCTAATGGCCCCGCCTCTGCCACACAGATCTGGCCTAGCATCACCTAGACCACAAAACGTCTCACATTCCAGGCTGCTGATCTAATGGCCCCGCCCCTCTGCCACACAGGTCTCGCCCAGCATCACCTAGGCCACAAAACGCCTCACATTCCAGGCGGCTGATCTAATGGCTCCGCCTCTGCCACACAGATCTCGCCTAGCATCACCTAGGCCACAAAACGCCTCACATTCCAGGCTGCTGATCTAATGGCCTCGCCTCTGCCACACAGATCTCGCCTAGCATCACCTAGGCCACAAAACGCCTCACATTCCAGGCTGCTGATCTAATGGCCCCGTCTCTGCCACACAGATCTCCCCTAACATCACCTAGGCCACAAAACGCCTCACATTCCAGGCTGCTGATCTAATGGCCCCGCCTCTGCCACACAGATCTCGCCTAGCATCACCTAGGCCACAAAACGCCTCACATTCCAGGCTGCTGATCTAATGGCCCCGCCTCTGCCACACAGATCTCGCCTAGCATCACCTAGGCCACAAAACACCTCACATTCCAGGCTGCTGATCTAATGGCCTCGCCTCTGCCACACAGATCTCGCCTAGCATCACCTAGGCCACAAAACGCCTCACATTCCAGACTGCTGATCTAATGGCCCCGTCTCTGCCACACAGATCTCCCCTAACATCACCTAGGCCACAAAACGCCTCACATTCCAGGCTGCTGATCTAATGGCCCCGTCTCTGCCACACAGATCTCCCCTAACATCACCTAGGCCACAAAACGCCTCACATTCCAGGCTGCTGATCTAATGGCCCCGCCTCTGCCACACAGATCTCGCCTAGCATCACCTAGGCCACAAAACACCTCACATTCCAGGCTGCTGATCTAATGGCCCCGCCCCTCTGCCACACAGATCTCGCCTAGCATCACCTAGGCCACAAAACACCTCACATTCCAGGCTGCTGATCTAATGGCCCCGCCTCTGCCACACAGATCTCACCTAGCATCACCTAGGCCACAAAACGCCTCACATTCCAGGCTGCTGATCTAATGGCCCCGCCTCTGCCACACAGATCTCGCCTAGCATCACCTAGGCCACAAAACACCTCACATTCCAGGCTGCTGATCTAATGGCCCCGCCTCTGCCACACAGATCTGGCCTAGCATCACCTAGGCCACAAAACACCTCACATTCCAGGCTGCTGATCTAATGGCCTCGCCTCTGCCACACAGATCTGGCCTAGCATCACCTAGGCCACAAAACACCTCACATTCCAGGCTGCTGATCTAATGGCCCCGCCCCTCTGCCACACAGATCTCGCCTAGCATCACCTAGGCCACAAAACACCTCACATTCCAGGCTGCTGATCTAATGGCCCCGCCTCTGCCACACAGATCTCACCTAGCATCACCTAGGCCACAAAACGCCTCACATTCCAGGCTGCTGATCTAATGGCCCCGCCTCTGCCACACAGATCTCGCCTAGCATCACCTAGGCCACAAAACACCTCACATTCCAGGCTGCTGATCTAATGGCCCCGCCTCTGCCACACAGATCTGGCCTAGCATCACCTAGGCCACAAAACACCTCACATTCCAGGCTGCTGATCTAATGGCCTCGCCTCTGCCACACAGATCTGGCCTAGCATCACCTAGGCCACAAAACGCCTCACATTCCAGGCTGCTGATCTCTTCCTGTACTGGAAAAAATATTACTCTCTGCTCCTAATGTTTTATTTCTTAGCTGTACTACACATACAGATCATTATATCATAATTTGTTTCCCACTTCAGTGTCTCTTTAAGAAAATTGGACTGTGTCTCACTGAAAAAGAACACAAACTCATAGAAAAATACACAGCATGCATTTTTCTCTGTATTTTTTGTGTGTGCGTTTTTTGGATGAATTGCCTCTATTCACTATAAGGGTAAATAGATTAGATGTTCAGTTGTACACAAAATTAAAGGGACTCTGAGCACCTCTCATGGGCATGCCTTTAAGACTCCAACCAGTACTGCAAAGTACTTAGATGCATACCTTTCTGTAGCTTGTGCTCTCCTCTTTCATTTGATGCCTGTTCTACACCATATAGTTTTCGCTTGCTTTCAATTTAAAAATCGCGGCTGCCATCTTGACTGTTATAACTTCCGGGTCACCCCTGTCTTCTCTGTTAGAGAAGTGCATCACTGAATGAAGCAGGAAGAGGAAGTGACACGCATGGCCATTGCAAGAGGCTCCTCCAGAGGGGTCATAGCACGACTTTGTTGGAAGTTGTCTGGCTTAAAGGCATGCCCACGAGAGGTGCTCGGAGTCCCTTTATGGAATTAAAATATAGGACAGAATTGACATTGATTGAATTGCTGAATAGGAATAGTGGCCGGCTGAGGATTTTAGGCCACTCAGCTCTTAACTACATTGGTCAGTATTTAATAGTAGGGGGAGTTAGTTGACTTTTTGGTTTGTAGTTTCGTGGAATTGGGTTTTCCGTTGTTCCTGTACTCACATCTTTATCTCACCGCACTGTTCGTAACTTGCTTCCAGCGCTCTCCTGGCTGCGGTTCCATTCCAGTGCTAGATTATATCTGGTTTGGGGGGTGCATGTGGCGGCTGCACAGTTCTGCCATCTCCCCTGGATTCCAGGCACACACGGTAAGGTGACTGACCTCCTGTATGGGTAACGCTGGTTTCTAGGGCTGTGCGGTGTCTATAGAAATGTTGGTGCGGCTGGAGAAGGCCTGTAGTCACACCGGAACGTGAGCACTTTGGACATCACACCCTGTAAAGCTTGGTTCACACTGAAGGTGACCATACATCTAGTAATTTTGTGCTCTATTGACCATGCCATTCCATAATTTTATCAAATCTGATGACAATCTGTGCCGCGCCTTGTCCACTCATTTGACGATTTGACTGAATACATCATTTGGACATGCTAGAAAATCTCGGAGCAGTGCTTTTCAGCGCTGTTAGATTTGGGCGCAGCCAGCGCCGCCATAGACTGTAATGGGAATCAGTCTATAGCGGCGCTCAGTGAGTAACGTCGGCTCCGTCTTCTGACGGAAGTTGCTTAAAAAACACAATAATTCGCCTCCAGCAATCGCTGGAAGCCAAATTATTTCATTCCCCCACTATCCATGGCGGCCTGGAGGGGGAATAGTAATTAAAACGGCCCGGACTTGTGCAGCAGCAGGATCAGCCATATACTGCTGTATCCTGCGCCCAAGTCTACCGGCGCCGATTTCAAATGTACTCGGAAAATCTTGTTGCTATGTGGCCAATCAGGTGAGCCGCAGTAACGGTATGTGATATTCACATTCCAGGCTGCTGATCTAATGGCCCCACCCCTCTGCCACACAGATCTGGCCTAGCATCACCTAGGCCACAAAACGCCTCACATTCCAGGCTGCTGATCTAATGGCCCCGCCTCTGCCACACAGATCTGACCTAGCATCCCTTAGGCCACAAAACGCCTCACATTCCAGGCTGCTGATCTAATGGCCCCGCCTCTGCCACACAGATCTGACCTAGCATCCCTTAGGCCACAAAACGCCTCACATTCCAGGCTGCTGATCTAATGGCCCCGCCTCTGCCACACAGATCTGGCCTAGCATCACCTAGGCCAGAAAACACCTGACATTCCAGGCTGCTGATCTAATGGCCCCGCCTCTGCCACACAGATCTCACCTAGCATCACCTAGGCCAAAAAACGCCCCACGTGCCAGGCTGCTGATCTAATGGCCCCGCCTCTGCCACACAGATCCCGCCTCTGCCACACAGATCCCGCCTCTGCCACACAGATCCCGCCTCTGCCACACAGATCCCGCCTCTGCCACACACCTCTCGCCTAGCATCACCTAGGCCACAAAACGCCCCACGTGCCAGGCTGCTGATCTAATGGCCCCGCCTCTGCCACACAGATCCCGCCTCTGCCACACAGATCCCGCCTCTGCCACACAGATCCCGCCTCTGCCACACAGATCCCGCCTCTGCCACACACCTCTCGCCTAGCATCACCTAGGCCACAAAACGCCCCACGTGCCAGGCTGCTGATCTAATGGCCAGCCCCGCCTCTGCCACACAGATCTGGCCTAGCATCACTTAGGCCACAGAACACCTCACATTCCAGACTGCTGATCTAATGGCCCCGCCTCTCTGCCACACAGATCTCGCCTAGCATCACCTAGGCCACATAATGCCTGACATTCCAGGCTGCTGATCTAATGGCCCCGCCTCTCTGCCACACAGGTCTCGCCTAGCATCACCTAGGCCACAAAACTCCTCACATTCCAGGCTGCTGTTCTAATGGCCCCGCCTCTGCCACACAGGTCTCGCCTAGCATCACCTAGGCCACAAAACACCTCACATTCCAGGCTGCTCATCTAATGGCCCCGCATCTGCCACACAGATCTCACCTAGCATCACCTAGGCCACAAAACACCTCACATTCCAGGCTGCTGAACTAATGGCCCCACCTCTGCCACACAGATCTCCCCTAACATCACCTAGGCCACAAAACACCTGACATTCCAGGCTGCTGATCTAATGGCCCCGCTCCTCTGCCACACAGATCTGGCCTAGCATCACCAAGGCCACAAAACGTCTCACATTCCAGGCTGCTGATCTAATGGCCCCGCCTCTGCCACACAGATCTCACCTAGCATCACCTAGGCCACAGAACACCTCACATTCCAGGCTGCTGATCTAATGGCCCTGCCTCTGCCACACAGATCTCGCCTAGCATCACCTAGGCCACAAAACTCCTCACATTCCAGGCTGCTGATCTAATGGCCCCGCTCCTCTGCCACACAGATCTCGCCTAGCATCACCTAGGCCACAAAACGCCTCACATTCCAGGCTGCTGATCTAATGGCCCCGCCTCTGCCACACAGATCTGGCCTAGCATCACCTAGGCCACAAAACGCCCCACATTCCAGGCTGCTGATCTAATGGCCCCGTCCCTCTGCCACACAGATCTCACCTAGCATCACCTAGGCCACAAAACTCCCCACATTCCAGGCTGCTGATCTAATGGCCCCGCCTCTGCCACACAGATCTGGCCTAGCATCACCTAGGCCACAGAACACCTCACATTCCAGGCTGCTGATCTAATGGCCCCGCCCCTCTGCCACACAGATCTCGCCTAGCATCACCTAGGCCACAAAACACCTGACATTCCAGGCTGCTGATCTAATGGCCCCGCCTCTGCCACACAGATCTCACCTAGCATCACCTAGGCCACAAAACACCTCACATTCCAGGCTGCTGATCTAATGGCCCCGCTCCTCTGCCACACAGATCTGGCCTAGCATCACCTAGGCCACAAAACGCCCCACATTCCAGGCTGCTGATCTAATGGCCCCGCCTCTGCCACACAGATCTCACCTAGCATCACCTAGGCCACAAAACACCCCACATTCCAGGCTGCTGATCTAATGGCCCCGCCTCTGCCACACAGATCTCGCCTAGCATCACCTAGGCCACAAAACGCCCCACATTGGCCCCGCTCCTCTGCCACACAGATCTCGCCTAGCATCACCTAGGCCACAAAACGCCCCACATTCCAGGCTGCTGGTCTAATGGCCCCGCCTCTGCCACACAGATCTCACCTAGCATCACCTAGGCCACAAAACGCCCCACATTCCTGGCTGCTGATCTAATGGCCCCACCCCTCTGCCACACAGATCTCCCCTAACATCACCTAGGCCACAGAACACCTCACATTCCAGGCTGCTGATCTAATGGCCCCGCTCCTCTGCCACACAGATCTCGCCTAGCATCACTTAGGCCACAGAACACCTCACATTCCAGGCTGCTGATCTAATGGCCCCGCCTCTGCCACACAGATCTCACCTAGCATCACCTAGGCCACAAAACGCCCCACATTCCTGGCTGCTGATCTAATGGCCCCGCCTCTGCCACACAGATCTCACCTAGCATCACCTAGGCCACAAAACACCCCACATTCCAGGCTGCTGATCTAATGGCCCCACCCCTCTGCCACACAGATCTCACCTAGCATCACCTAGGCCACAGAACACCTCACATTCCAGGCTGCTGATCTAATGGCCCCACCCCTCTGCC
Source organism: Hyperolius riggenbachi (assembly GCF_040937935.1). NCBI lineage: Eukaryota > Metazoa > Chordata > Amphibia > Anura > Hyperoliidae > Hyperolius > Hyperolius riggenbachi. Next base: position 8,432,668 of record NC_090650.1, read on the forward strand.
ACACAGATCTCACCTAGCATCACCTAGGCCACAAAACACCCCACATTCCAGGCTGCTGATCTAATGGCCCCGCCTCTGCCACACAGATCTCGCCTAGCATCACCTAGGCCACAAAACGCCCCACATTCCAGGCTGCTGATCTAATGGCCCCGCTCCTCTGCCACACAGATCTCGCCTAGCATCACCTAGGCCACAAAACGCCCCACATTCCAGGCTGCTGGTCTAATGGCCCCGCCTCTGCCACACAGATCTCACCTAGCATCACCTAGGCCACAAAACGCCCCACATTCCTGGCTGCTGATCTAATGGCCCCACCCCTCTGCCACACAGATCTCCCCTAACATCACCTAGGCCACAGAACACCTCACATTCCAGGCTGCTGATCTAATGGCCCCGCTCCTCTGCCACACAGATCTCGCCTAGCATCACTTAGGCCACAGAACACCTCACATTCCAGGCTGCTGATCTAATGGCCCCGCCTCTGCCACACAGATCTCGCCTAGCATCACCTAGGCCACAAAACACCTCACATTCCAGGCTGCTGAACTAATGGCCCCGCCCCTCTGCCACACAGATCTCCCCTAACATCACCTAGGCCACAAAACTCCCCACATTCCAGGCTGCTGATCTAATGGCCCCGCTCCTCTTAGCAGATTCCTTGTCTTTGTCTTGCTGCTTGTTGTAGAGACTTCATCCAAGGTACACAGAGCAGGTGCCATGCATACTATCAGCCCTTTGAGTGTCGGCGGCTGCTAAACACATTTCATTATCGCAGCTCTGCACAGATGTCTAATCTATTAATCCTGTGAACCATACAAACTAATACTCAAGCGCATAAAATACAATATAGTACTGTATCTTAAATCCGTGTATAATTGGGAGTCATTTTTTCTTTTCAAATTTTCAGCAAGCGAGCACAGAGTGTCTAAGCTAGATCACAATGCCCAGTGCTCAATATGCAGGGATTTGCATGCAATACTCCTGCAACAGCTTGCACAGGAAGCATAGGTCTCACAAGGTAATGCTGGTACAGTACTGATAGTGTGCTCCTCTGTCCACATTTCTGTGCAGCCTGGATGATGCAGTAGCATTGCAGCCATGCACAAGTAAGTCACAGATGACAGGGAATTCCCTCAGTAATCACACTACAGCTTGCGCAGTAAGCAGAGGTCTCACCAGTTAGTGCAGGTACAGTGCTGATAGTGTGCTCCTCTGTCCACATTTCTGTCCACATTTCTGTGCAGCCTGGATGATACTGTAGCGATGCAGCCATGCATAAGCAAGTCACAGATGACAGGCAGTTACCTCAGTGATCAAGCAGCAGCTTGCACAGGAAGCATAGGTCTCCCCAGCCGGTGCTTTTGAGGTAATATGCGGAGGCCCAGAGTAGTGTGCAGATAGCGGGCTACAAGTGGCTGCCAGCCCACCCACCAACCACAGCTCATTGGTCTCTCTGACGTATGACGCATGTGCCCGCCCACTTTCCAGTATAGGCAGATACAGAATAATGCGGGAGCCAAAAAACATGTTTTCTATAACAGAAGCTCTATTGTATCAGGGTTTACTATACCAGGTGTTACTCCCATATACTTATAATGTGGCGAGACCTGGACAAATGGTTTACTATATCAGAGTTTATTATAACGAGATTACTCTGTATAGTGAAATAATGGTTGCTGTTTATTCTAGCCATACTTGGAGCTGACCCAGAGGGATTTAGCGATTTCCTCCAGAAAATTGCACAATCCATTTACATTTTTGGCAACAGGAAAATTGCATCGGAGAAATTCTCCTGTTATTTACAGAGCTGAGGTTAGCGAGTTGACTTAACCACTTCCGCCTCCTATTAAAAACTACTTTTGTTAACAGTGGAATTTGTGATGCTGCGAATTGGAACCGCAAGGGTTCACATTGTGATGCCAAATGACAGAGTTTTTAGGAAAGTATTTTAAGTTGTGAATTCTTTTTCCCTTGAAGCCTTTGCCAATCTCACCGCCCTGCCAATAACACAGACTCTCTCTCTCTCTCTCTCTGCATGTCCGGTACGTCCGCCACTAACCGTATTGTAGCTCTCCGTCCGCTGTTTGCTTTTTGCTTTATTTTTCCTGCTTCTGCTTTCGCCTTCTGGATGTGATCCGGACTGTTGACTTTTCTTCTCCACTGTTATTTTTTTCTGAATAAGGATGAGCACAAAGCTAACATGCCAGTAACACTTATAGAGTCTGAGAGAGCTGGATGGATGAGAAGGGAGCGTGCCGCTATCACTAGTAATATCACTGTTTACATTTTCAGACAGTGGGAGTAGCTCACCGCTGCCAAAGTACGCCTCCTCTCCCAAACCAAACAACAGCTACATGTTCAAACGGGAGCCCCCCGAGGGATGTGAGCGGGTGAAGGTCTTTGAGGAGATGTCGTAAGTAACCTTAAGCCCTTGTTTTCGTTAGCTGGCGGCCGCTAAGCCTTACGGCAGGACCGGTCACTCTGCAGGCTTCTGTGTCTGCCGCGAGCCGGTCGGGCCTATAGCACCAATACAGATGAGCCTGCAGCATGCTTCTCTTTTCCCTGCAGTTATCTGTATTTTCATTAGTCATGATTATCCCGAGTTGAATTTAAAGGGAACCAGAGACGAAGCACCCTCATGTATTTCACCATATAGATCAGTGGGACCATTAGAGAAAACACCTACTCTGCTCTCTGTTTCATTCTTCACTGCTCAGCCTGCTTGTTATCAGCCCTGATAAAATCCCCGACTGAGCATTCAGTCTGGCTTTGCTCAGGATTCATTACAGCTGAGTCATTATGGCAGAGCCACAAGGGGGCAGGCTTGGGCTTGAAAAGCCATCAGAGAAGACAGACTCAGCTATAATGATTCCTGAGAAAAGCCAGACTGAATGCTCAGTCGGGGATTTTATCAGGGCTGATAACAAGCAGGCTGAGCAGTGAAGGATGAAACAGAGAGCAGGGTAGGTGTTTTCTCTAATGTTCCCACTGATATATATGGTAACATACATGAGGGTGCTTCATCTCTGGTTCACAAAAAAAAAAAAGACACTGGCCAATCACTGACCAATGTTACCACCTCCATGTAGTATGAGCGCTTACCTGCGCAATCTGTTCAAAGTATTTAACATTTCTTTTGACCAGTTAACTTGTAAGGTGTTTGCCAGGCTTAAAGGACAACTAAAGAAAGGGGTATATGGAGGCTACCATGTTTATTTCCATTTTAAGTAATACCAGTTGCCTGGCTGTCCTGCTGATCCTCTGCCTCTAATACTATTAGCCATAGCCCCTGAACAAGCATGCAGCAGATCAGGTATTTCTCACATTATTGTCAGATCTGACAAGACTAGCTGCATGCTTGTTTCTGGTGTTATTCAGACACTACTGCAGCCAAATAGACCAGCAGGGCTGCCACGCAACTGGTATTGTTTAACAGGTAATAAATATGGCAGCCTCCATATCACTCTCACTACAGTTGTCCTTTTAAAGGACACCTGTAGTGAGAGGTATATGGAGACTGACATATTTATTTCGTTTGAAACAATACCAGTTGCCTGTTGCGCAAAAAGGTGGATCAGCGCAACACCAGGCCGCCTCCGAATGGCCTCCATCAGAGGTGCGCTGAGCTCCCCCAGAGACTGCAAACACACCTTGAACCCAAACAGAGGCTCTGCATATACACCAAAAGCAAAGCTGTTAAGTGGGAGCAGCTGACCAAAAACGAATTAAATTAGTACATGGCAAGGAAATGAACAGCGCTACTAAAAAACAGATGAGTGCCTACCTGCAAAAGAGTGCAAGCCCCACTTGTGGGATAAAATACACACCAAACATACACATGACCTGTCTACCACTAGAGGATGTTGGTTTCCTGTAACAGCTTGCATGCAACCTATTAAGTACTCGTCCCTCCCACTGCGAAGAAGTCAATCCTCCATGGGAGGGGACCTAACACTAACTAAATCCTAACCTATGCATAGCCTGGGCGAGCTACCAAGTAAAATTGAAAATTGCACAAAAAGTGGGATCAGCGCATCACCAGGCCGCCTCCGAATGGCCTCTGATCAGAGATGCGCTGAGCCCCCCCAGGAACTACAAACGCACCTTGAACCCAAACAGAAGCTCTGCATATACACCAAAAGCAAAGCTGCTAAGTGGGAGCAGCTGACCAAAAATGAATTAAATTAGTACATAGCAAGGAAATGAACAGCGCTACTTAAAAACAGATGAGTGCCCACCTGCAAGAGAGTGCAAGCCCCACTTGTGGGATAAAATACACACTGAGCATACACAAGTTGCATGCAAGCTGTTACAGGAAACCAACATCCTCCAGTGGTAGACAGGTCATGTGTATGCTCAGCGTGTATTTTATCCCATAAGTGGGGCTTGCACTCTTTTGCAGGTAGGCACTTATCTGTTTTTAAGTAGCGCTGTTCATTTCCTTGCTAAATACCAGATGCCTGGCTGTCCTGCTGACCCTCTGCCTCTCATACTTTTAGCCACAGCCCCTGAACAAGCATACAGCAGATTGGAGCTCTGACTGAAGTGTGCCTGGATTAGCTGCATGCTTTTTTTGCAGGTGTGCGATTCAGCCACTACTGCAGCTAAAGAGATCAGCAGGGCTGCCAGGCAACTGGTATTGTTTAACAGGAAATACATAGGGCGGCCTTCTAATTCTTCTTGCTTCAGTTGTCCTTTAAGGAGTGCATTAACACATCCAGTTTTGATTGGCCAATTTTGCTACTTCCATGTATGAGGGCCAAGAGATTATGAATGACTCCTTACTGTTTTATGTACTGGCTTGAGACAGGATTCAAACCCGACATCAAAGGCAAGAGCCTTACCAGTGTGGCATAACTACCATGTATTGGGGGCCCCCCTGCAAAAAATAAAATGTATGGGATCCCCTAGGTTGTTAGCCACCCCCTCCCCCACCCACCCACGGGACTGGGCAGCCAGCCGGAAAACCAACATCCCCGCCACCATCTCCCACCAGTCAGATTAGTGCAGGGAGTGTTATATATCTACCTGCTTCCAGCACCACGGATCTCCATGCATCACAGCAGCAGCACTCTCTGCTGCCATTCACCGAGCTCCCGATCACATGACTTGCATCGGTCATGTGATAGGAAGCCAGTGAATGGCTGCAGACAGTGTCCTGTGATGCAAGGAGGAGACCCACAGCACTGGAGCAGGTAGCAAGTGTAACATTACCTGCTTCCAGTGCTGCATGTCTTCTCCGTGTTTCACAGCACACACTGGCTCTGTCACATGACCAATGCAAGTCATGTGATTGGGAGCTGGAGGAATGGCAGCTGCTGCTGTGATGAATGGAGATCCGTGGCAGCGGAAGCAGGTAAATATACTGCTCCCTGTGCTACTCTGCATGCAGATCCTCCGGAGCCTTCCCCTGTCTTTCTCCTCCTCGCTATTTCAGCGCCCAGACGCCATTGACACAGGCTTGTCAACGAAGCTCGGCCACCCAGCGCAGTAGTCTCACACCTGCGCAGAGCCGACAAGTCAGGTAAAGGGCGCCACGTGGCCCAGGGCATTTGGGCGCTGCCATAGGCCGGAATATGAATTACGGGTATAGCAGCACCCGGTGAGTAATTTGGACGCCGGCAAAAGACTGAGCCCAAATTACGATACAAAAAGTGCAATTCGACCGCCAGCAGTAGCATCTTACCCCCCCCCCCCCACTGTATGGTGCCTTGGAGGGGGGATAGTAATTAGAACCACAAGGAAATTTGCCACAGCATAGTGAGCTGGTTTTCGGCTCCACCCAGCGCCCCTTTTTACATGCATGCCGGAACCGGATGGGCTTTTCCCGCTGCTGCGTTCTACTGCGCAGGTGTGAGAGGGTAGCTGCGCTCATTCTCGTACCGGAGCACAACCGCGGACTTCAGAGGTCCCAGTACTGGAGTGATGAGATAGCGAGAGACGGGGGCAGTCTCCAGAGGATCACCCGGTCTCCCTCTGCCCCTGGCAAGTATCCATTACACAGATTTACATTAAGGTGCCCCACTAACTGTACAATTTTCAGTGCAGAATCACCGGAACGATCAAATAAATGTGATGGGAAATAAAACTGTGAAATGATTATTAGCGAACCAATCTTTACTTCCTATCACAACCCATTGTAACCAAATGCTTCTCCGATTGACTAAACTGTTGTAAAAGATCACCATTAGAATTGTTCAGTCTATTTAGAACATCGAGGTTTATTTTCTGCCAATCTGATTGTATTTGTCTGATTGCTCACGCGATTCTTCGCTGAAAATTGTACTATTTGTGGGCACCTTTAGAATAGAACTAGGGATGGTCCAGGAGATGTGGATTCTGAGTTGATGTATATTTTATGCTAATGTGTTTGTAAGATTGTGAAACTTGGAATTGGGTAATAAGATGTTAAAGAGAATCTAACAGAAAAACAAGCCAGGGGGGTACTCGCCTCGGGAGGGGGAACCCTCTGGATCCTATTGAGGCTTCCTCCGTCCTCCTCGGTCCCGCGGTGGTCTCGCAGGGCCCCTCGAAGCCACAGCCGACAATTTGTCATGCTGTGGCGGAGGCACAGAAGCACCTGCAATATTTAACTTCCACCGTCTCCAGCGCAGGCGCAGCAGCAGCTCCCCGATGGGCTAAGGCAGAAATAGCCGATCCCAGTCAGGTCTACTCTACTGTGCAGGAGACTTGTGCCTGTGCAGTACAGCGGACCAGATGGGGATCAGCTATTTCCAGCTTGGCTCATCGGGGAGCTGCTACTACGCCTGCGCTGGAGACGGGGGAAGGTAAATCTTTACATGGACGCAGTTCGGAGGGGCCCAGTGAGACCACGGTGGGGTGGAGGACAGGGGAAGCCTCCAATAGGATCCGGAGGCTTCTCCCACCCGAGGTAAGTACCCCCTAGGGGCACTTCTTTTGTTACAGGTTTTCTTTAATGACTGGGGCCAATTCCATGCACTTCTTGCCAATTTCCTTAAATTATGCATACAAGTGGTTATAAGCATGTCACCCCCGCATCTCTAGAGGCCGTCCTGGCATCCCCCATCTCTAGAAGGCCGTCCTGGCATCCCCCATCTCTAGAGGCCGTCCTGGCATCCCCCATCTCTAGAGGCCGTCCTGGCATCCCCCATCTCTAGAGGCCGTCCTGGCATCCCCCATCTCTAGAGGCCGTCCTGGCATCCCCCATCTCTAGAGGCCGTCCTGGCATCCCCCATCTCTAGAGGCCGTCCTGGCATCCCCCATCTCTAGAGGCCGTCCTGGCATCCCCCATCTCTAGAGGCCGTCCTGGCATCCCCCATCTCTAGAGGCCGTCCTGGCATCCCCCATTTCTAGAGGCCGTCCTGGCATCCCCCATTTCTAGAGGCCGTCCTGGCATCCCCCCATTTCTAGAGGCCGTCCTGGCATCCCCCCATTTCTAGAGGCCGTCCTGGCATCCCCCCATTTCTAGAGGCCGTCCTGGCATCCCCCCATTTCTAGAGGCCGTCCTGGCATCCCCCCATTTCTAGAGGCCGTCCTGGCATCCCCCCATTTCTAGAGGCCGTCCTGGCATCCCCCCATTTCTAGAGGCCGTCCTGGCATCCCCCCATTTCTAGAGGCCGTCCTGGCATCCCCCCATTTCTAGAGGCCGTCCTGGCATCCCCCCATTTCTAGAGGCCGTCCTGGCATCCCCCCATTTCTAGAGGCCGTCCTGGCATCCCCCCATTTCTAGAGGCCGTCCTGGCATCCCCCCATTTCTAGAGGCCGTCCTGGCATCCCCCCATTTCTAGAGGCCGTCCTGGCATCCCCCCATTTCTAGAGGCCGTCCTGGCATCCCCCCATTTCTAGAGGCCGTCCTGGCATCCCCCCATTTCTAGAGGCCGTCCTGGCATCCCCCATTTCTAGAGGCCGCCCTGGCATCCCCCATTTCTAGAGGCCGCCCTGGCATCCCCCATTTCTAGAGGCCGTCCTGGCATCCCCCATTTCTAGAGGCCGTCCTGGCATCCCCATTTCTAGAGGCCGTCCTGGCATCCCCCCCATTTCTAGAGGCCGTCCTGGCATCCCCCCATTTCTAGAGGCCGTCCTGGCATCCCCCGTCTCTAGATGCCATCCTGGTATCCCCCGTCTCTAGAGGCCGTCCTGGTATATGGAAGATGTTTGACATTAGTCTTGGCTCCATTGGTCATTCGCATCACAGCCATGTCATAACGATGATCTGTTTGTGTCACCATAAAATCTGTTTTTTTCTCTTTTTTTTTCCCTCCTCCGCAGGTCTCGTCAGCCGGTCCCCACCGCTCTCCTTTCATGTCCTGACAAAAACAAGGTTAATTTCAACCCCACCGGATCAGCATTCTGCCCAGTGAAGCTTCTCACCTCGTTGCTCATCACATCCGACCTGACCCTGAAGAACGTTCAGAGCCCCTCCCCCAGCTCCGCCGTGAGCGCTGTGACTTTTGAGCACATCTCATCTCAGGTCTGCAACTCCTCTCTGAGCGACACCACCACCAGCACCGTAGACAACACTGAAGCCAACGGCAGCGCCGCCTCGCAAGAACACGGCGCGGAGAGACCAGCCGACGACCGTTTACCACAGTCCCCTCCCCGTTCCCCGCACAACCACGTGGCCATGTGAGCCGGGCAGAGCGGGCCTCTGCCACACCCACGAGGAGCCAGGCCACAGTCTTCTTCTGCATGCGGATTGGTTAACGCTGTCTGATCTTTATCATAACAGAGAAGTGCTTGCTTAGCGTCGATTAATAATCTGCCAATGTCTCCTGGGACTAGTCGTGATATCTACTTAAGTCCTTCCCCGTAACAAAACAAGAATCTGGTTTCTTAGAGGTAAATTTCTGCAGATGTTTCCAGCAGTATCTGATTTCATTGTGGACTATGCATCTTGCTCTGTGTTCCGGACTGGTAAATCTCACACTGTTTTCAGAGCAAACTGGAAGCTCCCTACCGCTGGTGTCACTCTGGTCTCTGCTCTTGACGGATTGGGAGGGGGAGGAGCTTGTGACAGATTGGGGAAGGGGATGAGCTTATGATGGGAGGGGGAGGAGCTTGTGACGGATCAGGGAAGGGAGGAGCTTGTGACAGATTGGGGAAGGGGATAAGCTTTGGCTGGTTTGGGGATGGGAGGAGCTTGTGATGGATTGGGGAGGAGCTTGTAATGGATTGGGGAGAGGGAGGAGCTTTGGACACCATGAGTGGCCTCTTGCGCTTTTGTTACGACAAAATTCCCAAACTTTATACAGGCTGAAATGGAATCCGTCAATAAGGGAAGAGCATCGAGATAATTTAGAGATGATGGTCATTTAGTTTGGTAATAGACCAATCGAAAAGCAGCATCCACGCCACATCAATTTGCATTAAAAAAAAAAAAAGCACAAAATTAAGAGTAACTTTTTTTTTTTTTTTAAATGCCCATTAACGGTACAATTCCGGGGCTGGTGCATTGTTTCTAAGTAACCTACCGAAAACGATTGGTCGTGCCCATTAGCATCCAAATTCCTGCTAACCGATCAAATCGATCGGAAAAACGGATCGATTACCTTAATCTGATCTAATTTGCTAGCAAGAATTCATTAATGGGCACAACAGATTGTTTCCGTGACGTTTGGAAAAAAATGGCGGTGACATCATATTTTTTAAAGTGAACTAGAGGTGAGAGGGGTATGGAGGCTGCCATATTTATTTCCTTTTAAAACATACCAGTTGCCTGGCTGCCCTGCTGGTCTATTTGGCTGCAGTAGTGTCTGAATCGCACGCCTGAAACAAGCATGCAGCTAGTCTTGTCAGATCTGACTATAATGTCAGAAGCACCTGATCTGCTGCATGCTTGTTCAGGGTCTATGGCTAATAGTATTAGAGGCAGAGGATCAACAGGACTGCCAGGCAACTGGTATGGCTTAAAAGGAAATAAACATGGTGGCCTGCATATCCCTCAACTCGGATTCACTTTAAGCACCGTATAAAGAGCCATGTCGAAATTATAGCACCACAGTACAAATGCACATTTCTATAGAATCGATACAGTTAAAGTGAACCAGAGACGAAGCACCCTCATGTATTTTACCATATGTATCAGTGGGACCATTAGAGAATACACCTACCCTGCTCTATTTCCTCCTTCACTGTTCAGCTTGCTTCTTATCAGCCATGATAAAATCCCCGACTGAGCATTCAGTCTGGCTTTGCTCAGGAATCTTTATAGCTGAGTCTGTCTTCTGTGATGTCTTTTCAAGCCCAAGCCTGCCCCCTTGTGGCTCTGCTCAGGTATCATTATAGCTGAGTCATTATAGCAAAGCCAGACTGAATGCTCAGTCGGGGATTTTATCAGGGCTGTTAAGAAGCAGGATGAAACAGAGAGCAGGGTTGGTGTTTTCTCTAATGTTCCCACTGATACATATGGAAAAATACATGAGGGTGCTTCGTCTCTGGTTCACTTTAAGGAGATACTTAACTGCAGCCATTATTATTAAGGGAGTATCGGCAGCAGCAGCAATGCTATGCCTCCCCTCCTAGGTAATGAGCCAGACAAGCAATGCGGTGTGGGCCTCTGATATCAACACAACTTAAACCGTTACCTGGAGTTATACTGTCGCATGGCTATCATCAGGAGTTGGCGTCACTTGCGACATTACTTACGGGATGCCATGTGACTGTTGTCAATACATTCTCCTGTTAATAAAGTTTTCCCTTCAATACATGTCCTTGGAGGGGATAGTCTGATTGTCATGAAATGTATGGATAACAAACTTGAAACTAGAAATCTGTTGGTCACATTCCTGGTACGGCTAGATGACATAAAAATACATAGCTGGTATGATGATGATATTAAACGCAAGAGGCCACGGGTGTAAGGGCTTAAGCACCTCCCCCTCACCCACCCCCGCCAAAATAAAGAGGCCGGATAGTAGATGTTTTGCCAGCGAGGATCCGATGTAAAGATAAGCCATATGAATTGAGGGGAATTCTATTGGATTTCTGCAGAATGGGTAAACCTAGGTCTTTCGAAGTTTCTGCGAATGTTGAAATCTTAACTAATGCAGGTTGGAATTTTTTGTTGCCTAATCTGAAAAGCTTTTCTTAACAATTCAACCTTTTTAGATATTCATTGATCTTTGCAAGATGGCTGATTCTCCCTCCAGTTGGTGTTGCACCAAGAATCGGTTCGTTTGTTTACTTGGGTTCAGCGATTGTCCATTCCCCGCGAGACGTGTTTAATCCACCATAGGCAGTTTACCTTGCAGAAGAAGGGTCCACGGCGTGGTGTGCTGCTCCACGGCGTGTTGTGCAGCTCCACGGCGTGTTGTGCAGCTCCACGGCGTGGTGTGCAGCTCCACGGCGTGGTGTGCTGCTCCACGGCGTGTTGTGCTGCTCCACGGCGTGTTGTGCTGCTCCACGGCGTGTTGTGCTGCTCCACGGCGTGTTGTGCTGCTCCACGGCGTGTTGTGCTGCTCCACGGCGTGTTGTGCTGCTCCACGGCGTGTTGTGCTGCTCCACGGAGTGTTGTGCTGCTCCACGGAGTGTTGTGCTGCTCCACGGAGTGTTGTGCTGCTCCACGGAGTGTTGTGGAGCACACAGGTGGAAGGGACCAGGTAATGCTCCACAGACACCAGACCTGGGACACGGGAGCCTCAGTTGTAGAGAAGAAGAGGATGTATTTGGATTAGAGAGAACAGCTTTGGATTGTTAAAGACGAGAGCCACAAACATTGCCCTGAACTGGCACCCTCAGTGCTGGTAGTCGATCAGTGGGAAGATGACGTGGGAAACTTGAGGTACAGTTAGTATTTTCCAGGTGTGACTGAGTCTTGGGGGTACACGTCCAATCTGTCCATTACCACGCAGGAAAACAGGGTATTAGGCCTAGCAAGCTGATTGAGGCTAGCCTAAAGCAAAAGGGCCTTCTAGGTGTTGCACATAGCTGCCACCAACTCTGTACTAGAAAGGTGAGCTGCAATAGGCCGCTGTAGCTGTCAGAAACACTCTGGCCCATATTGTTACGTTCGACACCACAGATAAATCCATACTTCAGGATTGGTATTCGGGTCCATAGAGTCCAGGCGTTTGGCAATTCAGCTTGACGATAGTGGGGGTGGGGGGGGGGTAGTTATGCGGTGTGTGTGATACGCTTCCCACTAAGCAGTAGCTGAGTTAGGGTTAAATGTTGATGGACCATTCTGAATTGCACAAAACCCTCCCACGGCCTCACATTCAGGTACTTCAGCTGAAGTCTAAGGGCCTAAACTACACAAGCGTTTTTTGGATTGCTCACCCTTTGTGAGATTTTAACGTTTTTGCAACACATTGCTGCAAATGAGGCGACTTAAGAGCGTTTAAGATGTTTCGGAGCGATCTTAAAATCTCCTGTGTCGTTTAGGTCTCAATCTCAGGTAACTTGGAATGTATACTATGTTGAAAAATTCCAAATCTCACAGCTTAAAAAAAAACAACTCAAAAATGTTGTATTTTTGAAATTTTTTTATTTTGTTTTTGTTTTTTCTCGTTACATTCCTCTTGTTCTGTTTCAGAACCAAACCCAAGTGAAATGTCCTGGAAGTCTGGTCACTATGACAACCAGCAAACCTTGTGACCTGTCAGTGTAGGTGGTCAAATCATTCCTTACCTTTATCAGTTCTCTGAAAGGACTTAAAGGATACCCGAAGTGACATGATGAGATAGACATGTGTATGTACAGTGCCTAGCACACAAATAACTATGCTGTGTTTTTTTTCTTTCTCTGTCTGAAAGAGTTAAATATCAGGTATGTAATTGGCTGACTCAGTCCTGACTCAGACAGGAAGTGACTACAGTGTGACCCTCACTGATAAGAAATTCCAACTATAAAACACTTTCCTAGCAGAAAATGGCTTCTGAGAGCAAGAAATAGATAAAAAGGGGAATTTCTTATCAGTGAGGGTCACACTGTAGTCACTTCCTGTCTGAGTCAGGACTGAGTCTGCCACTTACATACCTGATATTTAACTCTTTCAGGCAGAGAAAGAAAAAAAGGAACACAGCCTAGTTATTTGTGTGCTAGGCACTGTAAATACACATGTCTATCTCATCATGTCACATGTCACCTCGGGTATCCTTTAAGGAGGCCTAATCATCAATGAAGGGTGCTGTTATGCGGTCCAGAATAAATACCTGCCTATCCCTTCTCATTCCTAATCCATGTCATTTAAGGAATGGCCCTGTCTTTCAAAATGGCCGACTCCTTTCTATGTGGATGACCGGAACACTCCAGGGACTGTTAAACGTTACGCCCCCAGCTTAGCGCCATTCCATTCAGAACAAAGGTTTGCTTATTAGTTTTTGTTTTTGTTCTTTTCATTTCCAAAATTAACCTTCCTATGCTGGTCCACATTTACCAAATCCCATTTCATGGACGAAAGACTTGTCTTGCCAGGGAGGTATCCATCTTTGCAGGCTGAAGCCATTGGTTGTTAGGGACTAGTGACATTGCTGAAGTATGGCCCTGCAATGTCACTACCCTTCTGCATTCTCAACTAAGATCCCCCCCCCCCCTTTTTTTTCTTTTTGAAGCCTGGAAAGCCATGTTTTTGTTAAAATATAAAGTTTAGGTTTGAGTTGTAAAGCTTAGTTTTGCTGTCTTTCTTTTTTCAAAAAGGAAAAAAAAAAGCAAAAAACAAAAAAAAAGCTTTAAAAAGTAAATTAGGCATTTTTTTGAAGGGTAGCACAAGCAATACTTTGAACTCTTGTTAATCAAAGCCCACCGAGAAGGTGGAGTCTATTTTTCTAGTTAGAGCATTTGTGAGCTTTCCTAGGATTGGCTATTGAACATGTCTGTTCTTCCTGCAACCTTTATATTGCCATCACATGGCCCATACCAAATTACTACTTCTAGAATTATTATTTTTTATTTTTTGCACACTTCAATGTACAGATAACCTTCTTCCTCTTAACGTTCTTTGATCGTCCTCTAAACACACCCACAAAAAGAAAACAAAAAGTTGCCTTGTCTCTTTATTTTCCTCTTGCCGTTTTGAATGATTGTTGAAAAAAAAATTGGTATATGAATTTAGGTGGAGAATTAGGATATTTAATTTTGTTTTTTCCTATTTATATTTTTATACTTGTTTAAGCCTAAGTAGCATATTTTTTCTTCGGTTTTTCTCTGCTAAAGCCAGTTTCTTTAGGATACCTAGATCACTGCAGAAAGAAAGGCACTTATTGTATCAAATCTCAGGTCATGAATACAAAGGAAAAAAAAGTCTGCATACAAGATGCTGATTATGGATAGATGAGTTAAAACATGAACAACTTTGATTTATTTCAATGTTTTTCTTTTCCATCTTCCCTGTTAATGTTCTGCACGGTATCTACATTATATGTGTTGGCCCCCCAAAAATAAAATAAAGTAATTCACTGTCCCTCCTGCTCTGTCACATTGACCACATGTCCTCTATGCACCCACATGATGTTAAATATTTACTCCCCCCATAAACTTTTCTTTACTCTTCTGACATATGGCGTATGTTGAATCAAGGTTGTATAGCAGCCGACCAACGCCTTTGACTTCCGCCATGGAAGAACATCTGTTGGTGGTTCGCCCATTGCCGAAAGACGAGGGTTTGGCCAAGTCGGCTGTAGAGAAGTCTATCCCGATGACTCTGTACATGTCCTAGCAATTCTCCTATCCTCAGACGCTGTAGAACCTTTATTTCTTTGAGATATCGATGAGAGATTTGTACAGTCATCCTGTTTATTTTTAGCCGATGTGCTTTTTCAGTATTCCAGTTACCACACTATTGCTTTGGAGAGGAAAAAGAAAATGTGTGGTTTTTGTTTTGTATTTTTTCAGTATAGAGATTCTTGTGTCTTTATTTAAATAAAGTTATTAATAAAACGCAATCGTGTTTGTGCGTGTGTGTTTGTTTGCAGTGTTCAGCTCCTTCCATGGGGGGTTCCAAGCGATCCGGTAACATGTGATTTAGAAAAACTACCAGCGCGTTTGCGCTGGCTGAATTGCAAAAACGCAAACCGCTAGCGATTTTACAATCGCTACGGTTTGCTTTTTAACATAGGAATCGCGGTAGGTAATTTCCACTACCGCGATTCGTTTTTTACTTGATCGCGATCGCGCCGCGGAGCGACTTTTGCCGCGATTTTGCTATGCAGTGCATAGCATAGCAAAATTGCGGCCGCGAACGTCGGGGAATCGGCGGTAATTGCGATTCAGCAATCGCTAGCGTTCAGCGTGAACGCTAGCGATTGCTAGTGGAAAAGGGCCCTTAAAGAGACTCCGTAACAAAAATTGCATCCTGTTTTTTATCATCCTACAAGTTCCAAAAGCTATTCTAATGTGTTCTGGCTTACTGCAGCACGTTCTACTATCACCATCTCTGTAATAAATCAACTTATCTCTCTCTTGTCAGACTTGTCAGCCTGTGTCTGGAAGGCTGCCAAGTTCTTCAGTGTTGTGGTTCTGCTATGAACTCCCCCTTCCAGGCCCCTCTATGCACACTGCCTGTGTGTTATTTAGATTAGGGCAGCTTCTCTCTTCTCTCTCATCTTTTACAAGCTGGATAAATCGTCCTCTGAGCTGGCTGGGCTTTCACATACTGAAGAATTACAGACACAGGCAAAGCTGTTTGCAGGAAGAAACGAGCAGCCTGAAACTTCAGTGCATGAGAGATGCAGGGGGAAAGAAACACACAAATGATCTCTTGAGATTCAAAAGGAAGGGTGTATACAGCCTGCTTGTGTATGGATGTATTTTCTATGTGTGGACATACTGTACATCAACCTACTTCCTGTTTTGGTGGCCATTTTGTTTGTTTATAAACAAACTTTTTAAAACTGTTTTTAACCACTTTTAATGCGGCGGGGAGCAGCGAAATTGTGACAGAGGGTAATAGGAGATGTCCCCTAACACACTGGCATGTTTACTTTTGTGCGATTTTAACAATACAGATTCTCTTTAACCACTTGCCGACCGCACACTCATAACGTGCGTCGGCAAAGTGGCAGCTGCAGGACCAGCGACGCAGTACTGCGTCGCCAGCTGCAGCCTAATTAATCAGGAAGCAGCCGCTCGTACGAGCGGCTGCTTCCTGTCAAATCACGGCGGGGGGCTCCGTGAATAGCCTGCGGGCCGCCGATGGCGGCTCGCAGGCTAGATGTAAACACAAGCGGAAATAATCCGCTTTGTTTACATTTGTACGGCGCTGCTGCGCAGCAGCGCCGTAAGGCAGATCGGCGATCCCCGGCCAATCAGCGGCCGGGGATCGCCGCCATGTGACAGACCACATCCTGTCACTGGCTGCACAGGACGGATAGCGTCCTGTGCAGCCCGGAACACCAGGGGGGGCCAGGTAGGAGAGGGAGGGGGAATTTCGCCGCGGAGGGGGGCTTTGAGGTGCCCCCCCCCCCGCCACCCACAGCAGGCAGGAGAGATCAGACCCCCCCAGCACATCATCCCCATAGGGGGGAAAAAAGGGGGGCAATCTGATCTCCCTGCCTGCACCCTGATCTGTGCTGGGGGCTGCAGAGCCCACCCAGCACAGATCAATCAAACCAGCGCTGGTCCTTAAGGGGGGGTAAAGGGTGGGTCCTCAAGTGGTTAAGGTGGCCACACACCATACAATTTTTTTTTTTTAAATATCTTTTCAATTCAAGAATGCAATACATTTTTCTGACTGACTGTAACACCTCTAATGTGTGTCACTTGTTCATTTTTTCACCCAGTTAAGAAAAAATGATAAATTGTCAATCTATTCTACACCATTCATTTTTCATATAAATTGATCAGAAAAATCCAACACTCCCGATCTTTTATTTTATTTTTTATTGAATAAAAACGGGAAATTTAATCCGATTTCTCTTTAATAGGATTTCTTTAAGGAAGAAAAACTTTTGATTTTTCTTTACAACTTATTGGCCTCCATTCTGGTAGCTCTGTGAGGTAAATATTTTCTTAGTAGGTAAAATACCTCATGCTGTATTTTTCCTCCTTTTTCCAGAATGGATTTTTTTTTCATTTCCGAACATGAGGTAAATCATGAGGTATTTCAGGTAAATCATGAGGTATTTTAGGTAAATCATGAGGTATTTTAGGTAAATCATGAGGTATTTTAGGTAAATCATGAGGTATTTTAGGTAAATCATGAGGTATTTCAGCGGTAAGCATTCAGTAAGTAAACAATAGTCTTTAATTGTCTTCCATAAGTTAGGATAGTCTTTAGATTTTTTTTTTTCCCTTTGAAGGGGAGGTGTATTTGATTCTGTAGCAACCTATGAAAAGTATATTTATTTTATAGGCATCCCTTATAAAAAAATAAAAACTGTTCAGTTTCATTTTTACTATTCTTTTTTTACTACACAGCCTGAACAGGAAAAACACTAAAACAGGAACTCCAGTAAAAACTGCAAAATGCATACAAATTGACTTTACCTCCAGGTACAGGCAGGTCTTACACTGATCCGTAAGTTATGTGCTAACATGCCCCCTAATTTCCATGAGAATGGCTATTTTTCTGTAAAATTAATGAAAATCAGCTCACAAATTACCTCATAATTTACCTCATGAGGTAAAACATGATTAAAACCTGCCAGAATTGAAAAATGCAGTTACCTCATGAGGTAAATTACCTCACATGAGGTAATTTGATAACCCTACCAGAATTGAGGGCATTGTATTTATCGAATTGGTGTCAAATTGGATCTTTTAATTGTATGGCCACCCTTATGCTTCGTACACACTTGCGATAACTATCGTTTGCAAGGAACGATAGTTACCAGACGAACGATATTGAAAAGATTGGTATGCAACGATGGGATGCAGCGATCATCATACACATTTCAACGATAGTTCTCGCAGAAAAGAACGATCAGAAGGAAATGTTGCGTACATATTTATATAAAATAAAAAAAAAACCACTGACATGGAGTTACAATAGATACAAATATATGATTGTTAACTTGAAAACAAAGTTTAATTGAAATGAGCAATGTAACAATCTTTACGGCTGCGCTACAAAGGAAGTACTGAAGCTGGGCAGAATTCAACGCAGGCGCATAGTCCCTTGTAACGATCGTTCTCGGCCGATGTCTGTACACACTATAGTTTTGTAACGATTGTCGGTAGATACGATCCGTCAGGTTGGATATTTCCATCTTCCCGATGTGGTTCTTTTGTCGTTCGTGTTAATGATCGTTGGGTATAGTTTTTTTCCCCGATTGTCGGCGGAACGATCGTTAATGGGCTGTTTCAAACGACCATAGTCGCCAGTGTGTACGCAGCATTAGTCTTAGAGATGGTTAATGAGTGGCCAATAAATGTACGCGGCTTGTGATTGGGCCAATCGGAATAGGCAGAAGGTGAATCTTCCTGGCCCTGTTCCGAGCTGCAAGTGATGTGCATTAGATCTGCATGAAGCAGAAGTTACTGGCATCATCTCCGGTAAGTAGGGGGTGTGGTCGGTGAGATGCAAATCATTCCAAGTTGGTTATTTTGGGCAGCATGGAAATAAGTTAATCGAAAGTAGCTTCTGGATTTTCTTTTTGCTGACTTCCATATAAATTTGCCTTCGCTCAGAATTTGCAAACCATTCACCATACCCAGTGCTAAGATAAGGTTGCTTATTAAATTTAATTATTTTTAAGCAAACCTGAAGTAGGAAGCAATTGGCAGCTGCTATATTTAATTCCTTTTAACCCTTTAGCAGCCACTCCTACACTGAGGCTGGAGCCTCTCTCGCCCTGCCCTGCGCCCCCTCCTACACTGCGCCCCGAGGCAGGAGCTTCTCTGCCTTGGCTCCGCCCTGCGCCCCCTCCTACACTGCGCCCCGAGGCAGGAGCTTCTCTTGCCTCTGCCTTGGCTCCGCCCTGCGCCCCCTCCTACACTGTGCCCTGAGGCAGGAGCTTCTCTTGCCTCTGCCTTGGCTCCGCCCTGCGCCCCCTCCTACACTGCGCCCTGAGGCTGGAGCCTCTCTCGTCTCTGCTTTGGCCTTGCCTTGCCCTGGACAGCACCTCCCCTGTGTACTACAGATGATCCATGACCTGCTACAGGTGGCTGAATCTGGGGAACAGGAAGTTTAGGTGCCCCATAGGCACCATGTTAGTTATGGCTACAAACCGCAGATTATATAGTGGGCCCAAGTTGCTGTTTGTAGCCACAACTAATATGGAGGTCAGAAACGTCCGCAGATCCTGATATTTATCGTAACATGGCAAAGCAGTCGCAGATATCTGTGATCTTGTGGAGGGGGAAATGGTTAGGGGTCATGGGGGGGTAGTTAGTGTTAAGTATCGGTGGCAGGGAATGGGACGGGTGTCGGTTAGGCATCGGTGCTGGGGGGTGGTTAGGGTTGGGTATCGGTGCTGGAGGGAGGGAGCGTGGGGTGGTTAGGCATTAGCAGCAGGAAAGAGGGGGAATCTGTTAGGCATTGTTAAAGGGAGGGAAGGGTTATGCTGCATACACACTTGAGATAAAAGTCTCTGGAAAAGGCAAGATCACAGACCAATTATACCCCATTCCATGTAGTATGAGAGCCATACCTTCGCAGTCTATTCTATGGAGCTGCACTCCCCATCAGATAAAATATTTGCAAGATGCTGCACACAAAGATGCCCGTACACATTCAAAAGATCATTATCTGCAAAAGATCTCTTCCTGCAATAGATCCATTCCTTCAAAATGCATTCATAGTCTATGAGATCTGCAGATCATCATACACACCTTGTTTAGCAGGCAATCATCTGCAGATCATCTGCAGATCAGATCCACCAGGATGGATTTTCAGATCTGCAGATGATTGCCAGATATGCAGATGAAGTCTGTTAAACAAGGTGTGTATGATGATCTGCAGATCTCATAGACTATGAATGCATTTTGCAGGAATGGATCTATTGCAGGAAGAGATCTTTTGCAGATAATGATCTTTTGAATGTGTAAGGGCATCTTTGTGTGCAGCATCTTGCAAAGATTTTATCTGATGGGGAGTGCAGCTCCATAGAATAGACTGTGTAGAGTATGGCTCTCATACTACACGGAATGGGGTAAAATTGGTCTGTGATATTGCCTTTTCCAGAGACTTTTATCTCAAGGGTGTATGCAGCATTAGAATAGTTAGGTTTGGCAATAGTAAAATATCTGTAAAATGTAACAATATTTTACTACTGCCCAAAAGTACAATATCGGTAATTTTACTAATCTACTAGCGGCTATTTCTGATGCCCAAATTTCCGCAATGACCATTTAGCATGTAAGTGGATCTGGCCAGTTACCTCTTCTTTGATTCATTTATTTTAGCATAGTTTTATGTATCAGGTTTCTTACAATATACTGTGTAAGGAATCAAGCGTCTGTTGCTCCCGTAGGCTCTTGTGATGTTAATCTGACTCCACCTTCTCTATGCTCGTCGAACCATTTCTCCCCCTCCCTAACCCCAAATGTAACATACAATTTTTCCGCCACAATCAGTGGTAACCCCAAGCCTATCTCGGGTGGTATAGGGTGGCAGTTAGAACTCACCTCAACCGGGATCCAGACGCTGGCAGCCATTCTTCTTCCGGTCCTTGGACGCTCTTGATTCCTCTGGTGAGATCGAAGTTTGTCACATGACAGACGGTGATCTCACTATATGTGTAGAGCACCACCTGGTGGACAGAGGGAGAATTGCAGCGCTGGATCCAGGGGAGGGGAGTTGTATGTAGGGCTGCCGCAGATCTGTCTAGTGGTATGATTATTTTTTTCCTGCTTGCAGGGTTTAAAAGCTTGAGAAAAAACAGCACCACTTTTGCGCCTTAAAAACGCCTTAGTAGAGCCCTCTGAGCAGGGACGCCTCTAGCCATTTTGTCATTCCAGGTAAGAAAACCTGTGGTGGCCACCATGAAAATAATTGTGATGCAGCAATGTTTCACCAGAAAACAATTGTAACGCGGCAATCTTTCACTAGAAAGTAATCGTGCTGTGGGCAGCTTTTCACCAGAAAATAATTTGGACTTCCTCCTGACGCGCAGCTCCCCTGATGAAAGTCCCACGCTGATAGGCAGAGAGCAGGGCTACGGGTAGATAGCGCCCAAAACCCTGTACTGGAGCCTCATAGTTTCCAGTGCAGGGCTTCAGATGCCATCTTCCTGTATCCCTGCTCCGCCTGCCGTAAGACTCCCACAGGCTTGAGTTGAGCTGCGGTTTGCGGGGAGTGAACTGGTGCGGTGTGTATCAGACACTGCAAGCCAGTTCACCACGCGGGGCGGAGTGTGGGCATCCCCCCGCCCCGCATAGCGCCTAGTCAGCCTGGTGGACCAGACACCCCTGCCTCCAAATAGCAGGAGGGGACATTGCTGCATACAATGCAGTGTTACCACTTGTTTGCCTCATGCAGGCTCACTTTATGCAAAGAATCCTTGTGGTCTCCGTCCTCCATAACTTCGTGACCAAAAACACAAAGACGCAGAACAATAGGCCTCGGTCAGGAGGGTAAATCGTGCTTGTTGAGCACATTGTAAATGTTCACACAATTAAAACAGATTAATAAACTCAAGTTAAATATTGAATGTTCTCCTTTTGTCTCCTCTCTGGTGGAGGCCAAAGCCTTCATGTTATAAAGTGTTTATCCACCTGGAAGCACAGTTCCTTCACATTACTCCCGACTCTACATTATTAACTCTTCCAGGTAAGGAACAGAGGTGGAAGGACAGCCTCACTGATCCGGGACATCTAACCAGCCATGGGAGGCCTGGAGGCTGCCAGTGAGGACCTCCTGGCAGTATGAGGTTCCTCCTGAACCTCTGGATCTGGCTCTACATTATTAACTTTTCTAGGTAATGAACAGAGGAGGACAGACTGCCTCACTGATCCGGGACATCTAACCAGCCATGGGAGGCCTGGAGGCTGCCAGTGCGGACCTCCTGGAAGTACGAGGTGCCTACTTAACCTCTTCATGCCCACAACCAACAACAAATGGTTGATGGACGGACACTCTTAGAATTGTGTGATTACTGCTAATCGCTCAAGCGCTTGCGTTTTTTAAAAACGCTAGTGCTATATTAGTCTATGGCAGTGTTCACACTTGAGCGATTAGCAATAATCGCAGGCTTTCCACGATTATCGCTAATTGCAAACGTGTTGTATGCAGGATTTTTCCGGCAATTTGAGCGATCGCCATTAGCATATATAGAAACGCTAATCGCGATCGCTCCAAAATGTGAATTTGTACAGTGACTTTTCCGTGTTAAATCACGGAAAAAACACCCACGGAAAACGGTAACGCAAACTGCTAGTGGTTAGCGATTTTAGGAGTGAACAAGCTCTTAGGGCCCAGACACACTATAAGCGCTTTTCAATTGATTTGCGCTTCTAAAAAAATTCTCCCATTCACTTTCATTAAATTCGCAGTAAAAATGCGTAAAAATCAGAGATTTTTTACTTACGCGTTTGCATGATCGCGACGATTTTTACGCTTTTTATCTCCTGCGATTTTAATTAAAGTGAATAGGAGAAATTTTAAAAAAGCGTTTAGAAAGCGCTAATCAATCGCAAAACGCTCCAAAAAGCTTATAATGTGGATCTGTCCTTAGGATCCAGTTACAAGTTTAAAGCTGTTCTCACACTACACTGTGAACACAGCGTCTACGTAAACAATTGCATGGTGAGTGCATCCATTCAGGACCTGAGCAGCTGCGGTGGAGTCGTTCAAACTGGTCGTTGCATCGCTGCCCGTCTGCTCACCTGTCCAACAATACTTCCACAATTTTCTCATCCGCCCCACTTGTCCTCTGCTCACCCGGAGACTAGTTGGTTTGTTAAAAAAAAAAAAAATTTAATTGGTCCACATGAACCAACCAATGAGAATTTTCTTTGTTACAGGATTCCCATTGGTTATTTTGTAAACCAACAGGAAGCTCTATGCTTCCTGGTCTTCGGAACGATTGCCCTGAATTTCCTCGGGACAGGTAGCGTTTTTTTTTTCATGCGGTGGGAAGCCTTGTGGGAACACTGCCCATTTCCATGGGCTTGCATTGCATCACATTCGTGTTTAGGGTTGCCAGGTGTCCGGTTTTAGGCCGCTGTGTCCTGTCCAAAAAGGCATGTTAAACCGGACAATTAAGATGTCCGGTTTTATGCCTTTTGCCACTTGCCGCCAGTAACTCCGAAACATCCGTTCATCAGCCGTTTCGGAGTCACAGAGATCATTCTGCACGATTAGCAATAGGGATTCGGGAAGCACTACTGTGGATATGGCACCGCCCCTGTTTGTCATCACATCACAATACTGAGATCCGCCTCCAACATGGCGGCCTGTACGGCTCCGAAGTTGCGACATGGTGATGTACGACATGCCGCGCTAACTTGTGTGCGCATGCGCAGTGTCTGTAGTGAGGCTGTCTCCTGATGGTGGGAGCGGGGTTTTCCTGCAGTTTGTAATTCGGCAAAACTGTGCAGGACTCGTCACCAGCAGTATGGCGTTCAACTTCGGATCTGCTACAGGGGCCAGCACTAACAGGTAGGAAGATAGTGAGAGATGGGGACACAAAGCTCGGGGGGGGGGGGGTTGTATAGAAGCAGCACGCTGTCACACATCATGCTTGTCAAACCTTATGTTACTGCTGTCTCTCAACACGATTACAGCAATTGAAATACAGTTTGATTATGAAGTCAGTGTAGCCCGTTTTGGGTAACAGGCCCGCCACCCGTCCGCCAGCGCTGCGCGACCGCTGATTCGCTGCCTGGCTGTCAGTCAAAGGCACAGCCAGCCAGCTTACGCGGCGTAAGTTACGCCAGCTTAAGTACCGAGCCCGCGCTTTCGACGTTGCTACGTGTAATGCTTGTGCATTTACTGGTGAAAAGCAGTCTCTTATTATGTGCATTTACTGGTGAAAAGTGGTCTCTTATGTGCATGTACTGGTGAGGACAGTTAGTGACATGGCTATGTACTCTGTAATGTGCTGCAGAAGATGTCAGTGCGATATAAATACTGTAAAAAACATTTTTTAAAAAGCCCATTGCTTAGCCCCACTCTACATAAAAGTGCGCTTCTGACTCCGCCCCTAACTCCACCCCCTGTCCGGTTTTCTCCATCAGCCGACCTGGCAACCCTATTCGTGTTTGCGGTGCAGCTGCAGAAAAATGCAGCAGTTTGCATTTGCAGTCCAGAGATTGCATTGTGCATTTGCGTTCCGTTTGACAGTGTAAGCACATCCTATCGACAACATTGGATGCATTTACCGTCAGTTACATGCAGAATGTTTTACTTCAGTGTGAATGGGCCTAACACTGGACTGATAACTTTAACCCGGTGCCCAATTGTGCTCTGTGTTTAAAGGACAACTGTAGTGAGAGGGATATGAAGGCTGCCTTATTTCCTTTTAAACAATACCAGTTGTCTGGCAGCCCTGCTGATCTCTCTGGCTGCAGTAGTGTGTGAATCACACACCTGAAACAAGCATGTGGCTAATTCAGTCACACTTCAGTCAGAGTACCTAGGACTTGATTCCCAAAGCGGTGCTAACCTAGTTAGCACGCCTAAAGACTTTGGGCGTGTAAAGTAGGGTGCTAACTAGGTTAGCACTGTTTTTAAAATGAACTCGTGTGCAATCGCGGTGCGCCGAAAACCAGCGCACCCGATGCACCTATACTTTGCGCGCTAGTTCATTTTTACACGCCTAAACTCAGTTTAGGCGTGAAGAGGAGCTTTTCACAAGCGTGCTAACAGTTAGCACCGCTCTTTGTGAATCAAGCCCCTAATCTGTTCAATGCTTGTTGAGGGGCTTTGGCTAAAAATATTACAGACAGAGGATCAGCAGGGCTGCCAGGCAACTTGTATTGCTTATAAGGAAATACATATGGCAACCTCCATATCCCACTCACTTTAGTTGTCCTTTAAGTGTAAGATTTGTGTTGCATATTTGTTCAGGTTCATTTAGAAGGTAAGTAACGATGCCCACCAATGATACAATCTCAATTGTACAATCTTAACGCTTCTATGTGATACGGCGTGAGGGATTTAAAGTATCTGTTCAAACTGTATTCACTCCATTTAGCCTTCTACTACATAGATTGGTAAGATTGTACAATCAGGGTTATAGCATTATTGGGGAGGTTAAGAGTGAGCAGAGCTTTGTGCTTCATCTCATGAGAAGCGCAGCAAAGCTTATAGTTCTTATGCTACATACATGTGTTGGACTATCGCTGTTTCAAACTAACAAGAATCGACAGTTCGTCGATTCATGGCCAACCTCTACAAACAATCAATGCCAAGTCAAAAATATGGCAACTGACAGCTCCATATGGAATCTTGGGTCTTGAAATGTTTGGCACTGGTCTGTGACTACCTGGATGGTTCTCCTACTGCTATGTTTCACATTGGTTAATATTGGCCCATCGTGTGTTCTCATGCAGCCATTTTGGCAAAAGCAGGTTATAGTCTCCCCCCCCCCCCCCCCCAAAAAAAAACAAAAAAAAACCACACACAAATATATACCATGTGCCGTATAAGGTGGATGCATAATACAGGGAGCCCCCAAGATACAAACAACCTGCCGATCATGTCGCATTTTTTTTCCCCCCAACTTAGTGTGTAAATGCAGAGTATAGTGCAGCAGAAGCTGTGCTCTCACCTCTCTGCTGGAGTCCAGTGCTGTGCCTGTGTGACCATCCTGTCTGTCCCCATCCTCCTTCTGCACTGCCCCAGCTTAGTAAGTAAATGCAGAGTGTAGTGCAGCGGAGAGGTGAGAGCACAGCTTCTGCTGGAGTCCAGTGCTGTGCCTGTGCGACCATCCTGTCTGTCCCCATCCCCCTCCTGTACTCCCCCAGCTTAGTGTGTAAATGCAGAGTATAGTGCAACAGAAGCTGTTCTCTCACCTCTCCGCTGGAGTCCAGTGCTGTGCCTGCGCGGCCATTCTGTCTCTCCCCCTCCTGCACTCCCCCAGCTTAGTGTGTAAATGCAGAGTATAGTGCAGTAGAAGCTGTGCTCTCACCTCTCTGCTGGAGTCCAGTGCTGTGCGACCATCCTGTCTGTCCCCATCCCCCTCCTGCACTCCTCCAGCTTAGTGTGTAAATGCAGAGTATAGTGCAGCAGAAGCTGTGCTCTCACCTCTCTGCTGGAGTCCAGTGCTGTGCCTGTGCGACCATTCTGTCTGTCCCCATCCCCCTCCTGCACTCTCCCAGCTTAGTGTGTAAATGCAGAGTATAGTGCAGCAGAAGCAGTGCTCTCACCTTTCCGCTGGAGTCCAGTGCTGTGCCTCTGTCTTTCCGCTCAACACTCGCCCTAGTGCCCAGCATCTCCTACCGCACGTAGCATGATTGATTACACTCTACATAAGGACAGTGAGTAGGTAGGAAACAGATAGGATGGCACAGGTACCGCACTGGTGGGGAAGTGAAAGCACAGCTTCTGCTGCGCTATGCTAGGTCTCACTGACTGTACACGCAGGCCCAGAGTAGTGTGCAGATAGCAAGCAGCCCGTCCACAGCTCACGGGTCTCCGACTGACGTATGATGCATGCCCCGCCCACTTTCCACTATAGCTTGGCCAGGACCTGGACATTTAGTTTACTATACCCGAATATCAGAGTTTACTACAATTAAATTTTATGTAAATGGAAAAGATAAAAAAAGATCATGAAAATGATAGTGAAATAACCACCGTACATGATGAGCCAAAGTAATTTTATTATCCAGTTTTCCTACACATCATGGCAGAGACGCTGCCCATGCGTCTCCTGTGAACTTCGCAGACGCATCTCCATCTCTCCGAGCGGCGTGTAAACACGAGCGTCTGCAGAGGCACTTCCGAGAATGTGAGAACATGGAAAGATTTCCTTCGACAAGTTATAGTGCTAGAGACCACAGTGACTCTTCTCAACCTCCCGAATGGGGGAAGCCATTTCCCCTCGCACTCTATACTTCCTGCTCCAGTGTAAAACTAAACAGTAGTGATTGGCGCAGTGCATGCTGGGATTTCTTAGCTAGAATGAAGAATTTTGCTCCCAACCAAATAAATTATCCTTAACAAAGACTAAGCATTCAAATGTAAACTTAGAAGAAAAAACAACAGAAGAGTTTTGGCGTCCGGATCCTCCGATGGTGAACGTAAAAAAATAGGCTCCGAGTCTCTCCCTTTAAAATAGTTCTTTAGAAAGTCCAGAGTGGATGTAGGCGAGTTTCCAGGAGGAACAGATAAATTCTCTCTCTCTTTATGAAAAATCGATTCTTTGTTTCAGGAAAAACATCAGTTAAAGTGTAACAGCAGCCAATATGGTTTATTCCAATCTTAGCGTGAGGAAAGTTTTTGGATCGGTCATGGTTTTTATTGCCATCTTTGTCCCCAAATTGTGGGATTTCTATCCGATTCCGTTTTTTTAGTGGCAGTTTTGCCAGGAGAAGAATTTTCAAAGACGACAATACAAACCTCACAGATGTTCTGAGCATTTCCGGCAGAACTAAGAATAGGTTTTTAAAGCTGTTTGTGTTACTAACATGTAAACATTTTGGCTGGAGTTCACTTTTATAGTAGTGGCACAAGTATTATGTCTCCTTCCTGTGCGGACATCATTGGTGACAAGGCGACTTGTTGAA
This sequence comes from Hyperolius riggenbachi, assembly GCF_040937935.1. Lineage (NCBI taxonomy): Eukaryota > Metazoa > Chordata > Amphibia > Anura > Hyperoliidae > Hyperolius > Hyperolius riggenbachi. The sequence goes on from NC_090650.1 coordinate 8,460,199, forward strand.
TGGGATAGAGCAAGGGGAGGGGATAGGGTAAGGGGAGGGGATAGGGTGAGAGGAGGGGATAGGGTGGGAGAAGGGGATGGGATAGGGCTCAGGGAGGGTACAGGGTGATTGGGGGGGATACGGCAAGGGGAGGGAACATGGTGAGAGGAGGGATAGGGTGAGGGGAGGGCACAGGGTGAGAGAAGTGGAGGGGAGGGAACATGGTGAGGGGAGGTGATAGGGTGATGGGATGGCACAGGGTGAGAGGAAGGGAGGGGAGAGGGGAGGGCACAGGATGAGAGGAGTGGAGGGGATAAGGTGAGGGAAGGGGATAAGGTGAGAGAGAAGGGCACAAGGTGAGAGGAGGGGAGAGGGATAGGGAGAGGGGAGGGCAGAGGATGAGAGGAGGGGGAGGGAAAGGCACAGGGTGAGGGGAGGAAACAGGGGGAGGGGAAAAGGGGTGACCTAGTGGCACAGGCTGGTATTAGGCGTTTAGTAGTTCATGTTCCTTGTCTGTTTTGCCCACAGCATCTGGATTGGAGAGCGGATCCAAGTCTGCAAACAGATTATACCAAGTGGAGAGGTCTTTTGTGCTCTTCAAAGCATCTGCAAAATAAATGCATGTTTAACTGAAAAAAATGTAAATTATTATGTGCTTACATAGTACAAATATCTCCTGCAGCACATTACAGAGTACATAGTCATGTCACTGACTGTCCTCAGAGGAGCTCACACTCTAATCCTACCATAGTCATAGTGTAATGTCCTACCATATTATTATTATGTATTTATATAGCACTGACATCTCCTGCAGCACATTACAGAGTACATAGTCATGTCACTGACTGTCCTCAGAGGAGCTCACACTCTAATCCTACCATAGTCATAGTCTATTATCCTACTATATTATTATTATGTATTTATATAGCACTGACATCTCCTGCAGCACATTACAGAGTACATAGTCATGTCACTGACTGTCCTCAGAGGAGCTCACACTCTAATTCTACTACCATAGTCATAGTCTAATGTCCTACCATATTATTATTATGTATTTATTTAGCACTGACATCTTCTGCAGCACATTACAGAGTACATAGTCATGTCACTGACTGTCCTGAGAGGAGCTCACACTCTAATCCTACCATAGTCAGTCTAATGTCCTCCCATATTATTATGTATTTATATAGCACTGACATCTTCTGCAGCACTGTACAGAGTACATAGTCATGTCACTGACTGTCCTCATAGGAGCTCACACTCTAATCCTACCATAGTCATAGTCTAATGTCCTCCCATATTATTATTATGTATTTATATAGCACTGACATCTTCTGCAGCACATTACAGAGTACAGAGTCATGTCACTGACTGTCCTCAGAGGAGCTCACACTCTAATCCTACCATAGTCATAGTCTAATGTCCTACCATATTATTATTATGTATTTATATAGCACTGACATCTTCTACAGCACTTTACAGAGTACATAGTCACGTCACTGACTGTCCTCAGAGGAGCTCACACTCTAATCCTACCATAGTCCTAGTCTAATGCCCTACCATATTATTGTTATGTATTTATATAGCACTGACATCTTCTGCAGCACATTACAGAGTACATAGTCATGTCACTGACTGTCCTCAGAGGAGCTCACACTCTAATCCTACCATAGTCCTAGTCTAATGCCCTACCATATTATTGTTATGCAGGGCTGGCCCTAGACTTTTTGCCGCCTGAGGCAAAAAAAAAAATTTCCGCCGCCACCCCCGTTGGGGGGGGGGGGGGGGGGGGGTGAGGGCGGCGCTCTGGGGGGCCGCCGAGCTGGAGGGGTAGCTGGCAGGACGGGGGTATTGGGCCTAGCGGCGGGGAGGGGGTCGTACCCCCCCTCCCTCGCCTGGGTCCCCCGAACTGCGCTCCCCTCCAGCCTTACATAGAAGAAGCAGCCGCTATTTGTAAGACGCACGGGGGGGGGGGGGGGGGGGGGGGGGGGACTCACCTGTTCCCAGCGTGCGCTCCACTGACATCACTTCCTGCAGCGTTGCAGGAAGTGACGTCAGTGGAGCGCACGCTGGATCGAGGAAGAGGTGAGTCCTCCCCGCCCGTGCCTCTTACAAATAGCGGCTGCTTCTATGTAAGGCTGGAGGGGAGCGGAGGATGAGGGACCCAGGCGAGGGAGGGGGGGGGGTCCGACCCCCCCTCCCCGCCGCTAGGCCCAATACCCCCGTCCTGCCAGCTACCCCTCCAGCTCGGCGGCCGGCTACCCGCACGGACGGGCGGATGCCGCCCCTGGAAATTTGCCGCCTGAGGCAAAAGTTTCACCCCGCCTCATGAGCGGGCCGGCCCTGTTGTTATTTATATAGCACTGACATCTCCTGCAGCACATTACAGAGTACATAGTCATGTCACTGACTGTCCTCAGAGGAGCTCACACTCTAATCCTACCATAGTCATAATCCAATGTCCTACCATATTATTATTATGTATTTATATAGCACTGACATCTCCTGAAGCACATTACAGAGTACATAGTCATGTCTGACTATCCTCAGAGGAGCTCACACTCTAATCCTACCATAGTCATAGTGTAATGTCCTACCATATTATTATTATTTATTTATATAGCACTGACATCTCCTGCAGCACATTACAGAGTACATAGTCATGTCACTGACTGTCCTCAGAGGAGCTCACACTCTAATCCTACCATAGTCATAGTCCAATGTCCTACCATATTATTATTATGTATTTATATAGCACTGACATCTCCTGAAGCACATTACAGAGTACATAGTCATGTCTGACTATCCTCAGAGGAGCTCACACTCTAATCCTACCATAGTCACAGTGTAATGTCCTACCATATTATTATTATGTATTTATATAGCACTGACATCTCCTGCAGCACATTACAGAGTACATAGTCATGTCACTGACTGTCCTCAGAGGAGCTCACACTCTAATCCTACCATAGTCATTGTCTAATGTCCTACCATATTATTATTATGTATTTATATAGCACTGACATCTTCTGCAGCACATTACAGTGTACATAGTCATGTCACTGGCCGTCCTCAGAGAAGCTCACAATCTAATCCTACCATAGTCATAGTCTAATGTCCTACCATATTATTATTATGTATTTATATAGCACCGATATCTTCTGCAGCACATTACAGAGTACATAGACATGTCACTGACTATACTCAGAGGAGCTCACAATCTAATCCTACCATAGTCATAGTCATAGTCTAATGTCCTACCATATTATTATTATGTATTTATATAGCACTGACATCTTCTGCAGCACATTACAGTGTACATAGTCATGTCACTGGCCGTCCTCAGAGGAGCTCACAATCTAATCCTACCATAGTCATAGTCTGATGTCCAAACATATTATTAGTATGTATTTACTAGCTGGTGGATTTGGCCTGACGTTGCCCGCTTATGTATTTGGCTGGTGTTAGCTGCACCCATTTTTTCTAACCCTAACACACAATTACTTAATGACCTAGTGTGCAATCTTTGTGGTTTTTGGCATCAATAATTTGCATTGAAATAAAACAAATCTGATTGGCTGTTTGTGGCTCCACCCCTTTGTCTGAATTTGAACCCCAGTCAATGACCAACTGTACCAGGTTTGAGCAATTAACAGTGCAAGATTGGCAGAAATTAAATATCCCACTTGAAAATCAATAGGTGAATTTTGATTGGCTTTTGTAGGCTCCACCCACCTTTCTGAATATTAAAGAGGAACTCCAGTGAAAATAATGTAATAAAAAAGTGCTTCTTCTTTTTACAATAATTATGTATAAAGGATTTAGTCGGTGTTTGCCCATTGTAAAATCTTTCCTCTCCCTGATTTACATTCTGACATTTATCACATGGTGACATTTTACTGCTGACAGGTGATGTAGCTGCTGCATGCTTTTCTTAGCAGTTGTAAACAACTGTAAACAGCTATTTCCCACAATGCAGCAAGGTTCACAGACAGGAAACTGCCAGGAGTACTACGGTCCTCAGAGTTTCTTGTGGGAGGAGTTTCACCACAATATCAGTTACACAGCGCCCCCTGATGATCCGTTTGTGAAAAAGAATAGATTTTCTCACGTAAAAGGGGGTATCAGCTACTGATTGGGATGAAGTTTAATTCTTGGTCACGGTTTCTCTTTAATCCCAGTCACCCAGTGACCAAATGTGCAAAGTTTAAGAACCCTGCCAATAACAGTGTAAGAATGGCTGTAGTTTACATTTTCCAGTGATATTTGTATTTGTCTCCGCCCACTTTTTGGTTATGGGAATAAAAAGTATCCTATACTTTATTCCAGGAAGTGGAGTAGATTTATATAGCACCAACATCTTCCACAGCATTGTACAGAATACATAGTCATGTCACTTACTGTCCTTAGAGGAGCCCACAATCTAATCCTGCCATAGTCATAGTCTAATGTCCTACCATATTATTATTATGTATTTATATAGCACTGACATCTTCTGCAGCACATTACAGAGTACATAGTCATGTCACTGACTGTCCTCAGAGGAGCTTACAGTCTAATCCTACCATAGTCATAGTGTAATGTCCTACCATATTATTATTATGTAATTATATAGCACTGACATCTTCTGTAGCACATTACAGAGTACATAGTCATGTCACTGACTGTCCTCAGAGGAGCTCACACTCTAATCCTACCATAGTCATAGTCTAATGACCTACCGTATTATTATTATGTATTTATATAGCACTGACATCTTCTGCAGCACTATACAGAGTACATAGTCATGTCACTGACTGTCCTCAGAGGAGCTCACAATCTAATCCTGCCATAGTCATAGTCTAATGACCTACCATATTATTATTATGTATTTATATAGCACTGACATCTTCTGCAGCACTATACAGAGTACATAGTCATGTCACTGACTGTCCTCAGAGGAGCTCACAGTCTAATCCTACCATAGTCATAGTCTAATGACCTGCCATATTATTATTATTATGTAATTATATAGCACTGACATCTTCTGCAGCACATTACAGAGTACATAGTCATGTCACTGACTGTCCTCAGAGGAGCTCACAATCTAATCCTGCCATAGTCATAGTATAATGTCCTACCATATTATTATTATGTATTTATATGGCACTGACATCTCCTGCAACACATTACAGAGTACATAGCCATGTCACTGACTGTCCTCAGAGGGGCTCACACTCTAATCCTACCATATTATTATTATGTATTTATATAGCACTGACATCTTCTGCAGCACATTACAGAGTACATAGTCATGTCACTGACTGTCCTCAGAGGAGCTCACACTCTAATCCTATCATAGTCATAGTCTAATGTCCTACCATATTATTATTATGTATAGCTGATTGCCCGGCGTTGCCCGGGTATGTATTTGGCTGGTGTTGGCTTCGCCCATTTTTTCTAGCCCTAACACACAATTACTCAATGACCAAGTTTGTGAGCTTTGCGGTCTTTGGTATCAATAACTTTCATTGAAATTAAAAAAATCTGATTGGCTGTTTGTGGCTCCACCCCTTTTCTGAATTTGAACCCCAGTCACCCCGTCACCAACTGTACCAGGTTTGAGGCCTGTGCCATTCACAGTGCAAGAATGGTAGCAATTAAATATTCCCCTTGAAAAGTAATAGGTGAAGTTTGATTCACTTTTGTAGGCTCCACCCACTTTTCTGAATATTAATCCCAGTCACCCAGTGACCAACTGTGCAAAGTTTGAGAACCCTGCCATTAACAGTGTAAGAATGGCTGCAGTTTACATTTTCCCAGGGAAATTTGTATTTGTCTCCACCCACTGATGACCCGGCGTTGCCCGTGTATGTATTTGACTGGTGTTGGCTCCGCCCACTTTCTAACCCTAACACACAAACACGCAATGACCAAGTTTGTGAGCTTTGGGGTCCTTGGCATCAATAATTTGTATATTCCAATGAAATGAAACAAATCAGATAGGCTGTTTGTGGCTTCACCCCCTCTCCAGCATTTGAACCCTAGTCACCCAATGATCAACTGTAGCAGGTTTGAAGCATCTGCTATTAGCAGTGTAAAAATGGCAGCAATTTAAATATTCCCATTGAAAATCAACAGGTGAATTTTGATTGGCTATTATAGGCTCCACCCACTTCCATGAATATTAATCTCAGTCACCCAGTGACCATCTGCGCAAAGTTTGAGAACCCTGCCATTAACAGTGTAAGAATGGCTGCAGTTTATATTTTCCCAGTAAATTTGGTTTTGGTTCCGCCCACTTTTTGTAACCTGGACACACAGTCACTAAATGACCAAGTTTATGAGCTTTGGGGTCCTTGGCATAAATAAGTTGCATTTTACCATTGAAATGAAACAAATCTGATTGGCTGTATTTGGCCCGCTCCCTTCAGAATTTAAACCCCAGTCTCCCAGTGAGATGCTGACTGTACCAGGTTTGAGGCCTCTGCCATTAACAGTGTGAGAATGGTAGCAATGTGAATATTCCCCTTGAAAATCAATAGGTCAATTTTGATTGGCTGTTGTAGGCTCCACCCACATTTCTGAATATTCATCCCAGTCACCCAGTGGCCAATTGTGTAAAGTTTGGGAACCCTGCCATGTTAAAAATTTAGCTGTTGGCACCGGGACACTTTCTAAACTTGACATACAGTCACTCAATTATCAGTTTATCAGCTTTGGGGTCCTTGGTATCAATACCTTGTATATTCCCATTGAAAAATAAACAAATCTATCTGTTTGTGGCTCCGCCCCCTTTCTGAATTTGAACCCTAATCACCCAATGACTGACTGTATCAGGTTTGAGGCATTTGCTATTAACAGTATAAGAATAGTAGCAGCTTAAATATTCCCTTTGAAAATCAAAAGGTGAATTTTTATTGGCTGTTGTAGGCTCCACCCACCTTCTAAAATCTTAATCTCATTCACCCAGTGACCAACTGTGCAAAGTTTGAGAGCCCTGCCATTAACAGTGTAAGAATGGCTGCAGTTTATATTTTCCCAGTAAATTTGGTTTTGGTTCCGCCCACTTTTTGTAACCTGGACACACAGTCACTAAATGACCAAGTTTATGAGCTTTGGGGTCCTTGGCATAAATAAGTTGCATTTTACCATTGAAATGAAACAAATCTGATTGGCTGTATTTGGCCCGCTCCCTTCAGAATTTAAACCCCAGTCTCCCAGTGAGATGCTGACTGTACCAGGTTTGAGGCCTCTGCCATTAACAGTGTGAGAATGGTAGCAATGTGAATATTCCCCTTGAAAATCAATAGGTCAATTTTGATTGGCTGTTGTAGGCTCCACCCACATTTCTGAATATTCATCCCAGTCACCCAGTGGCCAATTGTGTAAAGTTTGGGAACCCTGCCATGTTAAAAATTTAGCTGTTGGCACCGGGACACTTTCTAAACTTGACATACAGTCACTCAATTATCAGTTTATCAGCTTTGGGGTCCTTGGTATCAATACCTTGTATATTCCCATTGAAAAATAAACAAATCTATCTGTTTGTGGCTCCGCCCCCTTTCTGAATTTGAACCCTAATCACCCAATGACCAACTGTATCAGGTTTGAGGCATTTGCTATTAACAGTATAAGAATAGTAGCAGCTTAAATATTCCCTTTGAAAATCAAAAGGTGAATTTTTATTGGCTGTTGTAGGCTCCACCCACCTTCTAAAATCTTAATCTCATTCACCCAGTGACCAACTGTGCAAAGTTTGAGAACCCTGCCATTAACGGTGTAAGAATGGCTGCAGTTTATATTTTCCAGTGAAATTTGTTTTTAGCTCCGCCCACTTTTTGTAACCTTGACACACAGTCACCCAGTGACCAAGTTTGTGAGCTTTCAGGTTCCTGGCATCAAAAATGTGTCAATGGAAGCAGTTTATCCACCAAGGAAATCTGATTGGCTGTAGGTGGCCCTGCCCCTTTAGTGAATTTGGACCCCAGTCACCCAATGACCGACTGTAGCAAGTTTGAAGTCTCTGCCATTAACAGTGTAAGAATGGCAGCAGTTTAAATATTCCCTTTCAAAATCAATAGGTGAATTTTGATTGGCTGTTGTAGGCTCCACCCACTTTCTAGAATCTTAATTGCATTTACCCAGTGACCAAGTGTGGCAAGTTTGAGAGCCCTGCGATTAACAGTCTAAGAATGGCTGCGGTGTACATTTTCTTATTTAAAATGAATGGCTGAAATTTGATTGGCTGTGTTATGCTCCTCCCACTTTTCCTGGATTCGTAACCTCTGTCACCAAGTGACCAACTGTGCCAAGTGTGGGGACTCTGGCTTGATTACTGTAAGAATGGCAGCCTTTTACATTTTTTCCATTGACATGAATGATGATTTGCTATTTGTAGCTCCGCCCAGGTGTGCAGGGGGGCCGCGAGACCCCCAGAACATATCATCCCAGGTAGTAAGGGATCTGTATACCAAGTTTCGTTCAAATCATTCAAGCCGGTTGAGTGATCGTCGGTCAAGCCAGTTGAGTGATCGTCGGTCAAGCCGGTTGAGTGCACGCACGCACGCACGCACGCACGCACGCACGCACGCACACACACACACACTTTTATTTATATAGATTTATATAGCACTGACATCTTCTGCAGCACATTACAGAGTACATAGTCATGCCACTGACTGTCCTCAGAGGAGCTCACAATCTAATCCTACCATAGTCCTAGTGTAATGTCCTACCATATTATTATTATTATGTATTTATATAGCACTGACATCTTCTGCAGCACTATACAGAGTACATAGTCATGTCACTGACTGTCCTCAGAGGAGCTCACACTCTAATCCTACCATAGTCATAGTGTAATGTCCTACCATATTATTATTATGTATTTATATAGCACTGTCATCTCCTGCAGCACATTACAGAGTACATAGTCATGTCACTGACTATCCTCAGAGGAGCTCACAATCTAATCCTACCATAGTCATAGTCTAATGCCCTCCCATATTATTATTATGTATTTATATAGCACTGACATCTTCTGCTGCACTGTACAGTGTACATAGTCATGTCACTGACTGTCCTCAGAGGATCTCACACTCTAATCCTACCATAGTCATAGTGTAATGTCCTACCATATTATTATTATGTATTTATATAGCGCTGACATTTTCTGCAGCACTTTGCAGAGTACATAGTCATGTCACTGACTGTTCTCAGAGGAGCTCACAATCTAATCCTACCATAGTCATAGTCTAATGCCCTCCCATATTATTATTTTGTATTTATATAGCACTGACATCTTCTGCTGCACTGTACAGTGTACATAGTCATGTCACTGACTGTCCTCAGAGGATCTCACACTCTAATCCTACCATAGTCATAGTATAATGCCCTCCCATATTATTATTATGTATTTATATAGCACTGACATCTCCTGCAGCACATTACAGAGTACATAGTCATGTCACTGACTGTGCCCAGAGGAGCTCACAATCTAATCCTACCATAGTCATAGTCTAATGCCCTACCATATTACTAATATGTATTTGCACAAGTCAGGATGTATTCTTGCTTTAATGTTGTTTATGCCTAATTCTGACCCAACCATCTGAATGTTGCAGCTGAAATTGTGACTCCTCAGACCATGTAACATTTTTCCAGTCTTGCGTAATTCAGGTGAGCCTGTGCACAATGTATCCTCACTTTCCTGCTCTTAGCGGACAGGAGTGGCACCTGGTGTGGTCTTCTGCTGCTGTAGTCAATCTGCTTCCAGGTTCATGCGTTCAGAGATTGTTTTCTGCACACCTTGGATCTGGACCCAGCCTGCCCATTTTCCTTTGACCGCAAGGCATTCTCCTCCACACAACTACAGCTCCCTGAACATGTCTTTTTAAATCTTCTCTGTTGATCCCAGAGACTGTTGTGTATGAGAATCCCAGTAGATCAGCAGTTTCTGAAAACCTTGATACCATCCCTTCTGGCACCAACAACTATGCAACATTCAAATTCATCTCAAATATCCTTACTTCCCATTCTAAAGCTCAGTTTGAACTTCTCCAACTTGTTTTCCCAACGTCAGGATGCTTCAAGTCAACGAGGTGAGATTAATATCAAGGCTACCAATTGCCTGGTAGCCCTGCTGATCTATTTGGCTGCAGTAGTGTCTGAATCACACCAGAAACAAGCATGCAGCTAATCTTGTCAGATCTGACAATAATGTCAGAAACACCTGACCTGCTGCATGCTTGTTCAGGGGCTATGGCTGAAAGTATTAGAGGCAGAGGATCAGCAGGACAGCCAGGCAACTAGTATTGCTTTAACAGGAAATAAATATGGCAGCTTCCATACAAAACTTTTTCCTCTGGTTCACTTTAAATGCATTAAGCTGCTGTCATATGATTTGCTGATTAGCTATTTGCGCTTTATTAGGTACACCTGTTTAAGGAACACAGATTATATCCATATGTAGTATTCTGGGAGATCTGGGAGTTACCATATCCCCGCCTTCTCACCTTTCTGCGGAGTCTTGTTAGTGTTGTCAGTGGTGTGTGAGGGCGATTGGGCTGGCACGGTGGACGGAGATAATGATGATGATGATGAGGCCCCGCTGATGGCTGCCCAGTCTGAAACAAACAGAACAATGTGAGGCAAGATTTCATATGACTACAACTAAATGTGTAACAGCAATCATAGGAGATATATTGTGAAGGTGTGAAAAATTGCTTCCTCCTCAATAGGGATACTCAATGAGATGTAAATATTTCTGGGTTTATGCAAATTTATGCACACTTTTATGCAAATATATGCAGTTTGCATGGCCCGCACTGACAGTTCAAGCAGTAGACTTCGTTCACTTCCAAAATGTGAATAAACAAAGCCAGAATATCCGACAGCAAGATCAGCATGTGACTACTGCTCCATATAGCTCTATGATATAGATCTTGCTACACGCTGTAAGCAGAGGGTATGCTTGAGATCAGGTCCAGGTTTACATTGCAGTCTAGGTCTTCTAAGCACAATGGACTGTCGCCGCTTCGGGAGGAGGAGAAACCGCTTAGAAGACCTGCACTGCAATGTAAACATGGACCTGATCTCAAGCATACCTCTGTTTACAGCATGTAGCAAGACAGGGGCGTAACTAAAGGGGCCCATACACCTAACGATTTTCCCGCCGATATACAGCAGATTCGATCACTGTGATGTGAAATCGGTGCGCAAACGATTGATTTCCATCCGAAATCAATCGTTCCCGTCGAGCCGTCCGTGCGGAAGATTTTGCTCGATCGCCGGCGGGTCGGCAGTGCGTCGATAGCGGCGTTCGAATGCCCGACTACCGACGCAATACAGCGGCAATAATACATGACCTGCTCCGGTCGGCGTGAGTCCTCCCAGTCACTGCTGTCTCTTCTTCGCTGGGCTCCAGGGCTGCAGCTTCACTTAACTTCCTGTCCCGGCAGGAAGTTTAAACAGTAGAGCGCCCTCTACTGTTTAAACTTCCCCGGACAGGAAGAAGTGAAGCCTGCCTGTCCGGGACCCAGCGGAGAAGAGACAGCGGTGAAGGAGGGGGACTCGCGTTGGCCGGAGCAGGTAATGTATGCGGGGGGGGGGGGGGGGGTTCGGCAGCACCACCACAGATTGTGATCGGTTTCACGCTGAAATTGATTCACAATCTGTTTGCAGTAAAGGCAGCCATACGATCCCTCTCTGATCAGATTCGAGGATCTATCTGTTGGTCAAGTCTGATAGCAAATCGACCAGTGTATGGCTACCTTAAGACCCACCGGGCCCCCCTGCAGAATTTCTGAGCGCCCCCAAGGGCCAGCTCAGGGCCATTTTGGGGGGCAGGAGGAGTCGCACCCTCACCTCGGGCTCTTCCCTCTGCGCTCCACTGCAGCATCAATAACTGTGTGCGGGCAGCGGCAGACCCACATACCTTCCGTGTGTTCCAGCGTGGATTTTTCTCTCTCTAGTGTCGGACGCTACTTCCTGTTCAGTGGCTGCAGTCCCTATTGTTACGCCCATGTAGCAAGAGCTATGTCATAGAGCTATATGGAGCTGTAGTCACATGCCGATCTTGCTGTCGGATATCCTGGCTTGCTTTGTTTACATTTTGGAAGTGAACGAAGTCTACTCCTTGAACCGTCAGTGTTGGTCATGCCATGCAATTTTTGTGGGATTAAAGTATTCTGTCGCAGCCAGAGGGACTAGACCAAGGGTGCCCATTAGGTATATCGCGATATACCAGTAGATCGCAAAGGACTTCGTGGTAGATCCCGACCTCACAGCATTTTCCATTCTGTATATACAGGTGTGCTCCTGAAATTGTACATGGGTAGATCATTGTGACTTGCTAATTTTTTAAAGTGGCTCACACAAGCCGAAAAAGTGTGGGCACCTCTGGACCAGACCCTGCAGGACAGTAGCAAGTGAGGAGTGCTGTCTAAGAAGTTCACTGATACATGCAGTTTGAAAATGGACCAATCAAACCACTTTAGGATCCATGTTACGCATATCTACGCCCCTGTATACTTCACATGCGGATAAGGGGGGTAGATATGCGTACTGTTACCTTACTGCCGCTTTCATGATCCCCACGCTGTTTTCGTTCGGTTCACCATCGTAGCCCCCTCCACCTGTGATCGGGATATGAGAATCTTCTATTCTCAATCCTGATCACCGTTCCTGTGTCTTCCAAGAGCTTGATAACATGAGGCAAGCTCTCAGACCTAACTCTTCCTTGTTCTATTAATAGAAACATGGTCTCAATAACACCATCTTGTGGTCAAAAAGTAAAAATACACCTAATTATACCACTACTATACTGTTTTACATAGAACATTTAGTATTAGTTTTATTTTATTATTTTTAACCCCTTCCAGCCCTGCTACACAGTTACAGAAATAAAAAAAACTTGTTTAAAAAAAAGAAAAAAAAAAAGAAAAAATTACATTATTTTTTTTAAAAAAAAATCTACATTAGGGACTTTTCTAATATGTCATGAGTGTACATTACTGTTAATTTTGCAAACAAACGTCTTGTAATAAGTTAAATAGTATTAAAAATCCCTAAACGGGAAAAAAATGCTCCTTTATTTCCAGATAAAATGTTATCATCATACATTGTGCTAGGGACACAATTTAAATATTGTAATAACCGGGACAAATGGGCAAATAAAACGTGTGTGTTGTATGTACCGAAGCACGTTTTATTTTAAAACTATAATGGCCGAAAGATGAGAAATTATTTTTTTCTTATTATTCTTCCCTTTACAATGCATATAAAATAAAATAATTCATAGCAAAAAGTACCACCCAAGGAAAGTCTAATTTGTGGGGAAAAACAATATATAGATCATTTCAGTGTGATAAGTAGCAAAGTTATCGCTGAATGAATGGGAGGAGTGCTGAAATGTGAAAATTGTTTTGGTTTTTAAGGAAAAAAAAAAACTGATCCTGAAGTGGTTAAACCAGGGTTTAAACTGATTGGTCCATTTTCAAACTGCATGTATTTGCATACAAATTTGAATACATTTGCATAAACTTGGAAATATTTGCTTCTCGTTAATCATCCCTACTCCACAATAATACCCTGGGGTTGTTTTTTTCCCTATAGTTTCTAACAATCAGAGGGTGAATGAGATACTCAGAATACCATCATGCAAAGGGGATGCTTTTTGGAAATTGGGCCAAACCAAAACTGGCAGGAAGTACAGTTGATTGTACCACGTCCAAGATGCATACAAATTGCATGTCGGACTCATTGACCATATATGGCCACTTTCACACAAATTTTTGGGCAAATTTGTTCTTTGACAATTCGCACATCCGATGCAAGTCAATGGCATAGACATGAGTTGTGAGAATTTTTCCATCCAAATTTTCTGTAGAATAAAAAAAAAAAAAAAACAGCCTACATGTATGCTTTATTTTATACTGGACATGGGAATCGAATACAATGCAATTTTTTTGCATTCTAATTGTAAAAATTTGCATGTAAAGTTAATTACATACAAATTCATATAAATTAACATTATTGGTATTAGTAAATTTGCATTAAACTGCGAACTGAAAAAAAAAAAACTGTTGCAAAAAACGCAGAACTGCACGTTTGAAAAATCGCAGAAAAAAAACCTGGCTAATAAATTGCAGGGATGCTTTACAGTGTACCCGAGATCACACATATCCGTATATTTATACTTACCCAGGCCGCCGGTAATCTGGCCAGTCGTGTGCTTCTCCCCTGCGCAGAAGAGTGCGGCCGGCGAGATTACCAGTGGCGATAAGAAGATAACAGAGCGGCCGGAGAGCATGGCAAGGGAGCCCACACACCTCATGTAGGAAGTTACGTATACATACATGCTTATATGTGATATTAGCATTCCTTTAAGCGATTTGGACTCAGGTAAGAGATGCAGATGTAATATACTGGAGGGGGGGGGGGGGGGGGGGAGGGAATACTGGGGGCCATGTAATATACGGGAGGGGGGGGGAAGGGAATACTGGGGTCCATGTAATATACTGGAGGGGGAAAGGGAATACTGGGGGCCATGTAATATACTGGAGGGGGGGAGGGAATACTGGGGTCCATGTAATATACTGTAGGGGGGGGGGGGGAAGGTAATACTGGGGTCCATGTAATATACTGGAGGGGGTAAGGGAATACTGGGGTCCATGTAATATACTGGAGGGGGGGAAGGGAATACTGGGGGCCATGTAATATACTGGAGGGGGGGAGGGAATACTGGGGTCCATGTAATATACTGTAGGGGGGGGGGGAAGGTAATACTGGGGGCCATGTAATATACTGTAGGGGGGGAAGGGAATTCTGGGGTCCATGTAATATACTGTAGGGGGGGAAGGTAATACTGGGGGCCATGAAAGAAGTGATGGACGAGAACAGCTCACATAGTGTACATAGGAAGCCCCCCGAATCCCCCGCTGTTACACCAACCATAGAAGGAGGACTGGAGGCTGCTCAGGTTCTGGTCCAGCAGCTGCGATGGGAGAAAACCTGATGGTGGCTCCGCCCTGGGCTCCGCCTCTTCTGCGGTTGGGCTCAAGGACTGGGTGTTGAGTGGCTCCCCAAACACCTCCATCCACTCCTTGCCGAGATCTTTAGAGTCCAGAGACGAGGCGCTGAGGATCTCATTGAGGAGCTGCATCTCATCCTTCTCCAAGGCATGGGCATCCATGGGCTCGGAGAACGGGTCCTTGGACATGGCTGGGAGAAGATAGGGAGAGGTGAGTATGAACCATGCATGTCCTTCACGTGTCACATGACCATAGCGGGGAGGGTGGGGGCTTCATGCTGCACGCATACCAAGGGTTTGTCACATCTTCTGACGTCTCGGATTTGGTGAGCATTGTTCCTCCACTAACCAAACCGAGATCTGGTACAGTGATGGCTACAATAATGCATGGGGACTAATCTCCACCCACAATGCTCTTCAGCTTGCCAGACCCCACCATGCATAAGGGTGAGATGATCAGATATAGGTGGAGTATGTATTGCAGCACCACTGCATGTATTGGGTGCTAGTAGTAAAATATGGATAATTCAAATTGCCCATATTTTACTATATGCAGTAACCGGCACCCAATCTCACATGAACTCTCTGCTGTAGATGCCCAATCCCCCCCCCACACCTAATGCCCCCTCCCTGCTGCTGTGTGTGTGCTCACTGCTCCCCCCTCATAACCCTGGGGCACCTATATATCTGGCTACCTATACTGGGGGCACCTATATATCTGGCTTCCTATACTGGGGGCACCTATCTATCTGGCTACCTATACTGGGGGCACCTCTGCCTGGCTACCTATACTGGGGGCACCTCTACCTGGCTATCTATACTGGGGGCACCTATGCCTGCCTACCTATACTGGGGGCACCTATACCTGGCTATCTATACTGGGGGCACCTATACCCTGCTATCTATACTGGGGGCACCTATACCTGGCTATCTATACTGGGGGCACCTATACCTGGCTATCTATACTGGGGGCACCTATACCTGGCTATCTATACTGGGGCCACCTATACCTGGCTATCTATACTGGGGGCACCTATGCCTGGCTACCTATACTGGGGGCACCTATACCTGGCTATCTATACTGGGGGGGGGGCTATACCTGGCTACCTATACTGGGGGCACCTATACCTGGCTATCTATACTGGGGGCACCTATACCTGGCTATCTATACTGGGGGCACCTATACCTGGCTATCTATACTGGGGGCACCTATACCCTGCTATCTATACTGGGGCCACCTATATACCTGGCTACCTATACTGGGGTATCTATATATATATATATGGCTATATAGCTTTTGCATATGCAATTTTAATCATTGAATCATGAATGCACCTTCCATATGTGTTTCATCAGTGATTCTTAATGTTCCCTTTTTTGATTAATAAAATTTTGACACTTGTTACATTAAGGCGGCTGGTAACCCACATTTGTTGCATAATTAGTTGAGAGCTATTTATCTATAGGGTTGGCCCCGCCCATTATCTATTTTGTGGGTAAGGTGGACAGGTATCCAGGGACTGTTTGTTTGCCCCCCTTTCTCTATATAGTGGTATCTATATCTCGCAAGCTATACTGGGGGCACCTATACCTGCCTATCTATACTGGGGGCACCTATATCTGGCTATCTATACTGGGGGCACTTATACCTGGCTACCTATACTGGGGGCACCTATACCTGCCTATCTATACTGGGGGCACCTATATCTGGCTATCTATACTGGGGGCACTTATACCTGGCTACCTATACTGGGGGCACCTATACCTGGCTACCTATACTGGGGGCACCTATACCTGCCTATCTATACTGGGGGCACCTATATCTGGCTATCTATACTGGGGGCACCTATATCTGGCTATCTATACTGGGGGCACCTATATCTGGCTACCTATACTGGGGCACCTATATCTGGCTATCTATACTGGGGGCACCTATACCTGCCTATCTATACTGGGGGCACCTATATCTGGCTATCTATACTGGGGCACCTATATCTGGCTATCTATACTGGGGGCACCTATACCTGCCTATCTATACTGGGGGCACCTATATCTGGCTATCTATACTGGGGGCACCTATACCTGGCTACCTATACTGGGGGCACCTATATCTGGCTATCTATACTGGGGGCACCTATACCTGGCTACCTATACTGGGGGCACCTATATCTGGCTATCTATACTGGGGGCACCTATATCTGGCTATCTATACTGGGGGCACCTATATCTGGCTATCTATACTGGGGGCACCTATATCTGGCTATCTATACTGGGGGCACCTATATCTGGCTATCTATACTGGGGGCACCTATATCTGGCTATCTATACTGGGGGCACCTATATCTGGCTATCTATACTGGGGGCACCTATATCTGGCTATCTATACTGGGGGCACCTATATCTGGCTATCTATACTGGGGGCACCTATATCTGGCTATCTATACTGGGGGCACCTATATCTGGCTATCTATACTGGGGGCACCTATATCTGGCTATCTATACTGGGGGCACCTATACCTGGCTACCTATACTGGGGCACCTATATCTGGCTACCTATATTGGGGGCACCTATATGGTAAGTTTTTTTTCCTTTTTTTATTGGGGGCATCAAACGTTTTGCAGGGGGCCCAGTGATTTCTAGGGGCACACATAGCTGCACAATAAATCAGATTTAATCACTTTCATGGAACTCACCACTTTCTTCAAACACAAACTTCTCCTCGGCTTTTATATCCAGCAGATCATCCAGGGTACCTGCAGGGGGAGACGGTTATTACCCTCAGTGCTGGGCCAACCTTCCCTTCCCAATAACAAACAAAAATGACGTGATGATGATGGATGGATGGATGGATAATGCCAACAGAGACAAATGTATCAATTGTCACAGAGATCCAGAGTCACCAATCAGGATGAAGAGAAAGGAGGAAGAGGATGGGGGTGGGGCATATGATGTCTCCCAGTGCATCACTGCTGAATATGCAAATCGTCCTTTGTTGTCCCTGTAAGCCACACCTCCGGAACCTCCCGAATGCAGTGATGTATCAGCTTGGTAATTGTACAGAGCCACAGTAATCCAACATGCCTACAGACTGTTTCAGATTGGTTGATCCTCATCAGTGCATGGCATGGATTAATGTGGCTCTATGGCAGTGGTCCTCAAACTAAGGCCCGCGGGCTGAATGTGGCCCCCTGAGGCTTATTTACTGGCCCCCCAAACACAAAATGTATAACTTATAGATGTGGCCCACTGCACCTTTAAATATCTTCAGCCCGCATATAGAATAGCAGTGCTGGCACCACCCATCCACATACTACAGCAAGCAGTTATTCGCTGGCTTCCAATTCTGCATCAGGTGACACTGCTGTCCTATTGGACGGCAGGTTGTCACCTGGGTATGCTTCACTTTCTGGTGCACAAAGACGCTCTTCGGGTGCCGCATGACTGTATGACTGCTGCTGGGAGTTCTCCTCCGGACATGATTGGGGGGAATCAATACCTAGATTCAATGTAATCATTTTATGTATGTTCCGGCCCCCCAGCAGTCTGAAGTATGTTGACCCGGCCCTTGACCGAAAAAGTTTGATGACCCCTGCTCTATGGAGTAGGACTTGAAGCACACAGAGTTACAGATTACCCAGCATGCTCATGGTGAACCAGAACTCCCAGGAGTGTGTAATACAAGCTAGAAATAAAAAATATTTTGAAATGCCGATTAGCATTGCAATTTATGCAATTTGCTATGCGGTTTTCCTGTGCTCCTATACAAAATATAGGAGTTCAATCGCATGAAAAATGGAGCAGGATAGCGATTGCGATCGGGACAACATTGCATTGTAAAGGTATCACAGTAACAGAAACGTTCATCACCGATTCCGTCTGTTTTACTGTACAGATTTTGCGATTCACAAAATATGATTTTGCGATTAACAAGCGATTTGGAATCAGACAGCAATATGTTGGTAGTGGAAAGGGGCAGGTTAAAAGGTTTTCAGTAGGCAGTAAAAATTTGAGAGGTTTTGGACTAGTCCCTCGCCTCATGGGGGATTCCCATTGTATTCTTTATTTTCAAAAGTATTTACTGAAAAGTAGTTGATCAGTCCAACTGCCAAAATAGTGTGCAAGCGAGTAGGCTAGACATCTTTGTATAGATGATTTCCAGGGTTCACTTTTGTAAAGAATAAAGGAGATACTGAGAATCCTCCATGTAGAGATGGACTAGCCTAAAATCTGTCAGTTCTGTCAGCGTTTTACTAGCTACTGCAAGTGACAGCAGCATAGGATAAAAGCAATTTATAGTGCATATAGTACAGTATGTGTACAAACAGAAGTTTGCCTTCTTAAAACAGAAGGTATTTGCGATAGTTCAGGTTGGAGTGAGCTTGAGATGTCTCCCAGTGCATCACTGCTGAATATGCAAATCATCCCTTGTTGTCCCTGT